>NC_134694.1:73481092-73681092 GCF_050947455.1 Rhinoderma darwinii | reverse complement strand
ATAGCAAAAAAATTATAGATATGTGTGTGTGTGTATATATATATATCTATATATATATATACAGTGCCAGCCAAAAGTTTAGGCACACCTTTAAATTCCATGTTTTTTTTTCTACATTGTAGATTTATACTGAAGACATGAGAACTATAAAACAACACATATAGAATTTAGTGGCAAGCAAAACAGTGTTAAACAAACCAGGATATGTTTTCTATTTTAGATTCTTCAAAGTAGCCGCTTTTTGCTTTGATGACAGAATTGCACACTCTTGCCATTCTCTCAATCAGCGTCATGAGGTAGTCACCTGGAATGGTTTGCCAACAATCTTAAAGGAGATCCCACAGGTGCTGAGTACTTGTTGGCTGCTTTTCCTTCAGTCTGCGGTCAAATGCATCCCAAACCATCTAAATTGGGTTTAGGTTGGGTGATTGTGGAGGCCATGTCATCTGACGTCACTCTCCTTCTTGGTCAAATAGCCCCTACATAACCTGGAAGTGTGTTTGGGGTCATTGTCCCGTTGAAAAATAAATGATGATCCCACTAAGCGCAAACCAGATGGGATGGCATGTCGCTGCAGAATGCTGAGTCAGCCATGCTGGTTGTGTTCCTTGAGTTTATAATAAATCTCCAACAGTTTCACCAGCAAAGCACCCCCACACCATCTCACCTCCTCCTCCATGCTTTACGGTGGAAACCACACATGTAGAAACCACCCTCTCACCTTTTCTGCATCTCAGAAGACATGGCGGTTGGAACCAAAAATCTAAAATTTTGACTCATCAGACCAAAGTGGAGATGTCCACTGATCTAATCTCCATTCCTTGTGTATCTTGGCCCAATAAATTCTCTTCTTCTTCTTCTTGTTGAACCTCAGTAGTGGCTTCTTTGCAGCAATTCGACCATAAAGGCCTTATTCCCGCAGTCTCCTCTGAACAGCTGATGTTGAGATGTGTCTGGTATTGGATCTCTGTGAAGCATTTATGTGGGCTCTAATCTGAGCTGCTGGTAATTTGCCATTTCTTAGGCTGGTAACTCAAATAAACTTATCCTCTGTAGCAGAGGTAACTCTTGGGCTTCCTTTCCTAGGGCGGTCATCATAAGAGCCAGTTTCATCATAGCTGATACGGCTATGTAGTAACTTGTAGGAACTCACATTGATGCCGGCTTCTTTAGGTTAAAGAAGGTTTATTGAGCGTACACAGAGTTCTGAATTCCTATGCATAACTAACATCATTATTATTACAGCAGTTTATATAGCCAATATGACGTACGTGTGACATGTGTAGAAAAATATTTAAATAAAAAGAAAAACCATGGAATAAAAAGATGTGTCCAAAATTGTTACTTGTACTGTATTATCTGTATATATGTGGTAATGTGCTGACATATGGCCAATAATATATATTATAGTTTTAACACAGTGGGGCAGATTATTTAATTTGTCTGTGCCTAAAATGTATTAAAAAAAATGCCCCACAATTTTTATGCATTTTGGTGCATTTTATTTTAGAACAGATGTATGCACCTCTCTAAACACTTAAAAAAGTGTTCACAAAAAAGAGATGGGTCTTAATGGAAAAATGGCTTAAAATGTGCCAAATTGCATCAAAATGCACCAAAGATATGGCACAAAATTAAGCCAAATCGAAGGTGGTATAAGAAGGAGAAATGTCTCTGGCAAGTCTAGCTAGATGCACCAAATTTATCTTACAACATGCACTACTGGTATAAATTTGGTGTATCTTCTGACTGCCTGGTCTAAGTTTACACTGTCTAAAACTTACACAGTTTAGTAATTCAACCCCACTCATATGTATTCATGAGCTTTCAATCACGGATACGTCTTCCATAAGTCCCACTTTTCCCAGAAGAGTAGTTTTATCCAGTGTGTAATCTCAGTATGCATTTCACATAACCAAAACTCCTGCTCCATAGCAACCAAATAAGTTGTAATAAATTTCTACAATGTTTTACCCTTACTTTATATTTAAAACTATTTAGTTTTTTTAAAACACAATGCCAATGGCATAATTAAATATGCTCGAGTGAAGCTTCAGTGAAATAGTGACATCTGGAGGCCTTAAAAAGCAGAACATAGTCTTATCAGAAGAAACGCATGATGACAAATGTAATGAACATGAAATAATAAGTTAAAAGCAATTAGAATAAGATTTCAGTTAATCCATTTTTGATGTTGGTTATATAAATGTATGGGTAATGGAAATGTAATTTAATTGTTGCTGAAAAACCAATGATTGCATACATTCTCACCGAGGAAATTCTCTTATCTGAGTTACTAGCTTTGCGTATTTCACACGATAATCTATGGTTGTAGATTACAATATAGGTAAGGCCCCATGCACACGAACGTGCTTTTGCGGCCGCAATTCCCACGAAAATGCACGGGAAAATTCCGGCCCCATTCATTCCTTTGGGGCCATGCACACGACCGTGGTTTTCATGGTCCGTGCATGGCCCCGGAGCCCGGACAGCAGGAAGAACGTTCAAGTCTTATTACAGCCATGTTCTGCGGTACGGGCTCATTGAAAATAATGGCCGCGGCCATGTGCACAGCCCGCGATTTGCGGACGGCTTGCGGCTGTCACTCCATGGCCGGCCGACCCGGAAATCACGGCCGTGCACATGGCTACGGTCATGTGCATGAGGCCTAACTCTTATTTAGAAATGTAGAGACCATTCAGATAATTACCTAGACCTAGAAGTAGTCACTTAAAGGGGTTGTCTCATCATGACAACTTCTTTCTATGTGCCCTATTAGGAAATATTGACATTGTGGAAGGGGGTCCAATGGTTGGGATTCCCCTCTTTGAGCCAGAGCAGAGAGCCAATAATAAGAGCAGCTTTTGCTCTAGCACACCTGTCCGCTTTAGGACACTGGTACTTGGCTTAATTTTGAAGAATAGTTGGATTAACCATGCTTAGATTAAGTATGTTTAAATTAATTTAAATTAAATTAATAAAAACATCACCTATGTACAACTCCGTTTAGAAATTATAAGTGATATCTAGATATATTAATCATGAAATATAAACTAGAGTAGGTCCATGAAATTAATTACTTACTGATTTATTTTTCAACGGGATATGGACTTTTTGCCCATTGTTATTTATTGCTGCATATTGGCAGAGGGAAATTAGTAAATGCTGTTTATACAAGATCATGAAGTCCATAGGGAAATAACTAAAGTACAGCAAATATTTTACACAGCAGCAGAGATAAAGTAAAAAATAATCTATGGACAGCAGAAATCTGCAGGTAACAGCATTACAGTAATATTTACCTAGAAAACCAAATGCTTTGTTCAGGTGCTCTATAGGGTTCAAAACAAACTCTTCTCAGATTGAAGCCAGCCTGATGATCAGCTGTTATCCACAGGGGAAGCTGCAACTAGCCATAAAGAGACCAATATTGGTGAAATGTAGTATGTAGTAGGTGGCCAGGCCCGCCAGAGTGAGCCTTAATGCTTATCAAAGTAGTTTTACCAGAGAGACAAATGTGCCATTTTGCAACTATTTTTTCATACTCCCATATTTTTCTACCAACAGGACTCTGGCATGATTAAGCTGGAGGCAGTACAGTCCTGGCCAAAAGTTTGAGACAGACACAAATTTGGGTTTTCACAAAGTTTGCTTCTTCAGTTTTATAGCGGCAATTTGCATTAACTCCAGATTGTTGTGAAGAGTGATCAGATGAATTACAATTAATTGAATAGTCATTCCTTGCCATGAAAATGAACTTAATCACAAAAACCCAATTTTCACTGCACTTCAGCCATGCCACAATTTTACCTGCTGACATCATTTTAGTGATCTTCTCCTTAGCTCAGGAGAGTGTTAATGAGGACAAGGCAGCTGATATCACTCTGCAATGCTGATTAAATTATAAGAGCAGGCTGGTTGCTTTAAAAGGGGGATGGTGCTTAAAATCATTGTCTTTTTCTGTTAACCATGGTTACCTCCAATGAAACACATGCAGTCATCATTACTTTGCATAAAAAGGCCTTTACAGGCAAGGATATTGCTGCTTGTAAGATTACACCTAAATCAACCATTTATCGTGTCATCAAGAACTTCAAGTAGAGAGGTTCAATTGCTGTGAAGAAGGCTTCGGGGTGGCCAAGAAAGTCCAGCAAGTGCCAGGACCTTCTCCTAAAGAGGATTCAGTTACAGGATCGGTTCAACACCATTGTAGAGCTTGCTCAGGAATGGCAGCAGGCATGTGTCAGTACATCTGCACGCACAGTGAGGCGAAGGCTTTTGGAGGCTGGCCTGGTATCAAGAAGGGCAGAAAAGAAGACACTTCTCTCCAAGAAAATATCAAGAACAGACTGACATTCTGCAGGAAATACAGAAATTTAACTGCAGAGGACTGGGGTAAAGTTATTTTCTCTGATGAAGCCCCCTTCAGACTGTTTGGGACATCTGGAAGAATGATTGTCTGAAGAAGAAAAGGTGAGCTCTACCATGAGTCTTGTGTCATGCCAACAGTAAGCATCCTGATACCATTCATGTGTCGGGGTGCTTTTTATCCAAGGGAATGGGCTCATTCACAATTTTGCCTAAGAACACTTCCATGAATAAAGAATGGTATCTAAAGATCCTCCAAGAGCAACTTCTTCCAACGATCCAGGAGCAATTTGGTGATGAACAATGTTTTTCCAACATGATGGCGCACCAAGTCACAGTGCAAAACTGATAACTCAGTGGCTCGGTGATCAAAACATTGAAATTTTGGGTCCATGGCCGGTGAACTACCCAGATCTCAATCTCATTGAGAACCCGTGGTCAATCCTCAAAAAGGAATTGTAGAAGTCTCAAAAAAGAAGGGTCAACACTGTAAATATTGAGTCTTTGCATAAACTTGATATATTTGTCAATAAAAGTTTAAAAACTTATGAAATGCTTATAATTGTACTTTAGTATACCATAGAAACATCTGACTAAAATATCTAAAACCACTGAAGCAGCAAACTGTATGAAAACCAAAATTTGTGTGAGTCTCAAAACTTTTGGCCAGGACTGTAGAAATATGGGCATGCATAGGTCCTTATTGGACAAGCTGTTTTACATGAGGAATCTAGCTAAGCAAAGGCCTGGAGAAGGGTAAAAAAAAAGAATATTCCTTCCTACAACAATCTTTCAGCTTTTGGCAGGATCAATCATCCACAACTGAAATTGGAACCATTAAAAAAATTTTTTTTTTTTAAAGTTGACTATTTGTAAAAGAAAGGAAAGCAGGATAAATGTTAAGCACTTTTGACCATCTAATAGTTATTATTTCTGAATCATAGATGTGAATCCATTGGGTATAAATAGGTTCAAATACCCATTTCCGACGGATCAAGGAAAGCAATATTAAACCTGGAGGAAAAGTCTAAAAATGTACTATAAAAAATTATGTAATTCTCCTGGTGTTGGCAAATAGTTGCTATTCCAGCTTATATTTTGGACATGACAACTCTTTTTATAAAACCTTAGATGAAGAATCTGCATTCCACTCAGGTCATAGCCTCGGTAGTGACTTGTGTACAGCATGGTGCAGTGTGCTAATAGGATTCTACACACACAACTACTTATGTATATTTCAACCAATATAAAATGGTTTATTGGTTATTAATATTGATGTACATAACAGCTACCTCAAATCACATTAGACTTTCCCACAAGACTTCATTAAAATAGCTTATACTATGTACACTGATACCAAAAACTTATACACTAAATATTTCTACTAGCAAAACATTTTTCTCTCTTCTGATGCTGAAAAGTAAAAACTGCTTAGAATTTAATGGTACTTATAAAGTTGAATGTACTTGCCTTGTTCATTGTGTTGTATCTGATGTTTTCCATGTCGGACACATTTTATTCAGCAGTACTAGCTTTCTTTGAAACAGTAGCTAATATTCTGTGCCATTTTAAAATGTGTTGGATCATATTATTCACAATCCTTGTAGGGAAATAGGGAAAATAAAATGAATATTGTAATAAAAGGCCCTGAATCAAACCCGATTAAATGTTAATGTGAAGTTAACCACAGACATGACAACTTTTTGTTATTTTTGTGTTTTGTTATTTTCTAGTTAAAAATGTTTCAAATAAACCTTATAGTCAAACAAACAAACAAACAAACAAACAAACAAACAAACAAACAAACAAACAAACAAACAAACAAACAAACAAACAAACAAACAAACAAACAAACAGTAACTTGTGATAATACTTTATTTACATGCCTTCTGTAAATCTATGTCCAGCATGTTCATTATGTCTTACAGTTGTTGCTCCCCTCATCTTACCACTCGGTCTCCTCCCACCATCTGCAGCATTTTCTAACACCCCCACCTACTGTTCTCCCCGGATATTCTTAGAGAGCTATTTATATTCTGGGGTGCTCTCACCCTGTGTCTGCTTGTCAGCACTGTTCCTTTCTCTAACCCTTCTGTTGTGTTATGATCGACAGCTGATGTTCGCTCTCTTTCAGGCTATGATTCTGGTTTGCTTTTCTCTTCCAACATCAAGTTCTGGATTTATGTCCTGATAGTGACCTTTAGCTTCGTCTCTTGACTTAGTTCCTGTCCTCCTCCTATTTCTTGGTTGTGATTCTGTCCACATTTCGGGTTCAGGTGCCACCAATAAATGCAAGTCGGATTGTGGTGTAAAGCAGTGCAACCCAACTAGAAACCAAGGCACAATGGTCCAAGTAGAAGCAATATGTCACAAATAACTTTTGCAGGGAAGACCTTGAACAGGAGGATGGCATTACATGTGAGTGGCCACTTATTGGCTGGTTATATGTAATTATCTCGCTATATCAGCACACAGTACCCCACAAGAGATGGAAAAGTTAAGTGTAAAATGTTCTGGCCCTGCTAGAGAATATTATGGAGGAACAACGTGGCTGGCATTGCCATAAGCAAACACTGTTGCTGGCATTGCTTTGGGGGAGACTGTGACTGGCACTGTTATGGGGAACATTGTGGCTTACTCTTATGGAGCAACACTGTGGAATTGCTCTGTAATTGGGTAACACCGTGGCTTTCGCTGTAATTGGAAAACACAGTGGCTGGCACTGTTATGAGCAAACACTGTGGCTGGCATTGTTTTGTGGAAGACTGTGACTGATACTGTTATAGGGAACACTGTGGCTTGCTCTTATGGGGCAACACTATTGCTGGCTGTGTATTTGGGGAACCTTGTAGGTAGTTCTGTTAGATGGGAGAGACTGTGCAACACTATGGTTGGCGCTGTCCTGGGGAAACACTGTGGCTGGGGTTGTAATGAGGGAAGACTGTGACTCTGTTCACAACCAGCTAGGTCTAAGTTCCAAACCACAAATACAGCTATGAAACCATAACAATATGTATGTGTAACTTCTCCTAGCCCTGCCCATGGCTAAAGGGGATGTGTGACAATTTGATCAAGTTAAAAGGAAACTGTCACCTCTCCTGACATGTCTGTTTTAGTAAATAATTGTAGAACTCTACATTGTGCTATTCCTCTGCTATTCCTCCTACAATTTTATGAATAAATTGACAACTGGGTGTTACCATTTGGGGTGTGCCCTTACACAGACTGACATTGTCCAATCAGTGCTGACTAAGTGAGACTATGTAGGGACACACCCCTTTGAAAGGAAAATGGTAACACCCAGTTGTCAATTTATTCATACATTTATAGAAGGAAAGACGGGAACGGCACAATGCAAAGTTCTAAGAAACAATGTTACAGAATTTTAATTTCATGTGGAATACAAGTATTTACTATAAAATACATGTCAGGAGATGTGACAGCTCTTATTGAGGACCATATTTGAAGCCCATTAATGTTTCAGGTTAAACACTACTGGTATAAAGACTGCAATATATTAGTTCATAAAAGCAGTGGGTGAATGATCATAACTTATCAGTTTGCCACATGCCGGTGACAAGCATAAAGTCCCAATTAATGATTCATATACAATTGAATGAATCAAGTTATTCATATCCAATTCAACCCATATTCCCCAAAAATCATAATGTATTAATAATTAGTAAATATTTATTGAAGATAAATTATTGGATAATATAACACGCAGTTCTCACAGATGTAGCGCCAATAGCACAGGGGTGCCTTGCCTGTATCTTTCACAATCCAAGTGTATGTTAGATTCAGCACCATGAACAGCTGCCATAGCCCTTCACTGATACTGTCCTCTTCGCCTGTCATGAAGTGAAGCATTCAGTAATGTAATGTGACATTCACTGCTGAAGGGGCCATGATGTCACTGAGACATGTCCTAAAGTTCTGTTAATTAGTTTGCAGCACAATCTTTGCAGTCCTGGAGGTGGTGCAACAGTAGCAATGCTCCATGTCAGTGACTGTTATTACATTGACAGTGAAAGGGGCTATGCCAGACCCTGAAATTATATGAATGCTGATCTCTATGGACTGACTTCAACCAAGATTAATTTTTTTTTTTTCTTCAAATCAATTAGTCATATTCCAGTTAACTGGGTGTTTGTAATAATTTAACCCTTTACAAACATCTGGGAGCAATAAGAAAGTTGAAACAGCAATTTGTCTATTAGAGGATTGATGCTTTGCAGACTGCAATCCTATCATTTTGCCTTGTGACACACAGCTATGTGTATAGCTTTCATTACAAGCAGCCACCAGCTCAGTGCTCTGCTGAGCTTAGGATGACAAGTCTTCAGGCTCTCCACTGCATCTCTGCTAACAATCTGTGCTTGCTGGTTGTTGCTGACCTGATTTTGCAATAGCAATGCCCCTCCCAGATCAGTAACAGCACCATGTGATGTCAGAGCCCTTCCCAAATAAAGTTGAACATATATCTGCTTTGATATCTGAGAGTGTTGGATTGTGGATGTCTTCCAATCTGCAGCAAAACTTTCAATGCAAGAATTCCAGGCAGCTGATATCTTGCTGCATCTAAGAAGATCAAGACCATCTAGGAAAGATCTGCACTACTGACAGGTAGGTGAAGAATATTATCAGTACTGCTGGAAAACATGGGAGTCAATGACTCCAACCAGCTGCAATATACATGAACAGCATCTAGATATCATTTAGTTGTTCTGCATGCAATTTCCATGTTAGCAGATTCTCATTAAATAATTAACAGAGGAGACTTTGTTTATTTGTTTTGCATTCTCTGCTATTCCTGATGGATATTATAGGACCTAAGTGCCCTGAGACAGGAAAACCAACAATTAATAGTCAACTGTCTACTGCCTATGACTGTAATGAAATGATTAATTACCAGAGTCTTTCTTTAGCTTTATCCCAGGTCCATCTGCACTACTTAGTATGTAAAAAGCTTCTGCGGATACAATGCAGTAGACAATCTCAGCTCAATACATCAACACAAGAATAACTTAAAGGTTATGCTGCATATAGCATTTAGTATATAGCAAGGACTCACACACATTTCATTATATGACTCATAGGTGGAGGAATATGTAATATATGTAGCAATAACTACAAGTAAGAACAGAAAATAGACAAAAGATTTCTACATTTCACATATGTAAGGTTAGGAATGCCTGAGAACAAACATTTTTAACTCCTACACTACCAGATGTTTGTTTGTGTGCATTCATATAACTAGGCATATTAGACTAGAATGATCTTGCCTGAGCCTGGTGTATTTGGAGGTACAGAAACTAGGTGATATGTCCGTCTAATAATGATGAATGTGCTTTGTGCAAACTGGAATAGAAACACTCTGCAGCTCTGAGGCTGACTGCATACAGGGCTGGATTTAACATAAGGGGGCATACAGGGCACATGGCTACAGCAGCATGGCTTGTGATTGTGCCAAAATGTATAATACACTGGAGGATGATGGTGGAAGGGGTGGGGTACATGTGGGATAGACAGAAGCGAAGTTCAGGTATTAATGCAGGATACAGTAAAGTACAGTATAGTAATATGTATGGGTTTATGATCTCTTGTAATGTTAAAACCTCCTTACTCTCCATTGTTAGTGTGCTCCTAAATTGACCAGAATTATTCCATAACTACTCCTCTGGATATGATTCTGAGAGTATTACATGCACACCTCCAATAATGTACATACAAATACAATACATTGAATGCTATTTAATATACAGCCAGAACCCCATCCAGACTGTTGTAAGTGAAGAATTGTATTGATTGATAGTAACTGAGAAAATAACGGATACAGATAAGAGACATAGTCCCTTTCACTAGGATGCAGTTTACTGGGAACGGCCATTATTGAGATGTTAATGAACATAATATGTTATATTAAGAAGAATTTTTTAATTGTAATCTTGCTGACACGCTTAAATCCAAGTATACAGGTGATACATCTGTCAAGATTAAAGTGATATGCTAGGAACGCATTCAGTACTAAAAATAAATAAACCCCATTCTGCCAGAAATGAGAAAGCATCTGCTACTTTCAGGATCACCACAGAAACACCAGTGTCACGTGTCACAAACCTAGCATGGTGCTGCCATGCCATAATGCAACAGTGCTGTATGAAAGGAACATATAATACAGTTACTGTGATATGTCCGTGTATTCTGCACATGGCGGCAGGTGTATATACAAAACTGCAAACATTTATTGTTCCACTGTAAAATTAGGAGTGACTGTCGATAGATTGCTAAATGATGGGAAGAAACGCTACACACCAATGAGGATTTGATCCTGAAGATACAAGATTTATGATGCAATATTCTCATGCTTCCTGTTACTTGAGTAGGAGAGACCTAAAGAGACCTAAAACAAGTCTGTGTTACATGTACAAGGAGTCTCTTGTATAGCAGATATAGCATCGTGTTAACACTTCAGTAAAATTGGCTACAAGTTTCCCTGTCATCCAGACAAAAAGTCATTTTATAGCTACACAACCTAAAAAAAAAACACAGTCTGCACAAAGAAACAAATGGAGGGATGGAGAGTGACAAGAAGAAAGACTATTTCCATAATCATATGTAATACAAATAAAATTATTATGTATTTATGAAAGCTAGGATTCAATATTGTTTTCATTTTTCATGCTTTTCCAACATGGCAGTATCTCAATGAGGTTTTAGCAAAGTAGCTGTTTGCTTAGTTAGCTCAATAGGAGATTACTGGTAGTCAAGATCTTATGAACCCTTTACTTTGCAGACAGCTCACGTGCCAACGTTACAGCTCACGTGTAAATGTTACATAAACTATGAGATAATATACAAATCACTGGGGGTCCCTGTGATTTCCGCTCATGTACTTAAGTGGTAATGTACATTACAAACTTTTAGGGTATGTTCACAACGTTTTTTCAGCCGTATTTCGGAGCTTAAAATGGTCGCATTACGCGGCAAAATCCACATTAAAAACACTTGCAAACTACTTGCCATTGAATTCAATGGTAAAAAGCTGTCTAGTACATCTGAAGTGTAATTTTACGCCGCTATTTTAAAAAAACACGGTGTAAAAATACGCCTTGTAAAAAGGAAGTGACGTCACTTCTTGAGTAGTTTTTTTAGGCTAATTTTCTATTCGACACTACAAAAAAAAAAACTTTGAAAAGACGCCTCAAAATACACTTCAAAAACCTCTTAAAAATATGCTTGCAAAAACCAAAAACGCTTTGAAATTCTGCTCCAAAAACACCTGGATTCAGAGGCATTTTCCCTTGAAATCAGCCTTGTATTTTTCTGCTGTGTGAACATACCCTAAAGGGTCACTTTCTTTTCCTTAAGCGTCTGACATATCGCGCCTTAAAGGCATCTTTACCAGGATAATCTAGGACAACAATGCAGTTGTTCTACTGCTGTGACAGCATCGCATTCTGCCTATGCTGCTGCAAGGATGAGCTGCAGATAGTGCCCATCACCATTTATTCCTTATCAGTTTGTACTGGCACTGCTGAAGTATGTCATTGCTTCTCCCTCTCTGCCAGGTCATGCCACCTTACACCCCCTACAGCCTTACTATTGGATTTTGTTTTCTGCTAGCCTTTTACCTGCTGAATGCTGGGTTTTATCAAAGCAGCCCCAGGCATACACTACACAGCTTTAGTGGAAGGAGCCAAAGAATTATGTAATGCTCTCAATCCATCTAAAAGTCTGTGCAGCAAAGCATACAGAAACTTGAAGTATAAGCGTTCATGCATAAGCATTGCACATCACTTGAGTAAATATTCCGGTAGGCCCTATTAGGGTTTGGTTGTTTGGCCAATAATATTCAGTAAATGCTGTAACTGGAATCTTTTCTTGCTCTCTTTTTTAAACGGTTTAATAAGTACTGGGATTATCCAATACGCTATGTTGCTTAGGTGCTAAAACAGAGAGAAAACATTGGTGTTCGATGTAGTAACTGGATGCTTCATTTTTTTTTTTACATTTATAATTTGGGTTATACTTGTATTAGTGACAGTGGTGGATAAATAATATGCCCTGACATATGCACCGCATGTATAGAATGAACAAAAAATGCAGATGCTGAGGTTCTTAGTACATCATGAACACAGCTTTGGAAATGTGCACGTGGCAACTAAGCAAGTTTACAAAACTGAGCACACTTAATACATCAATAGAAGTGCACCTTTGTGTGTCCACACTGCAATTTTTTTGCCTTGTTAACTGGGCAAGCCGTGTAGGTAAAAGCTTTGAAGGAACGGCAATGCTAAATCTGCGCTGCGGTATCTTCTTTCTCAGGATTGGTGGCAGTTAGACATGCCCACCAATTAGAAAGTGAGGGCATATCCTAATGATATGCCATCACTTTCGGTATTGGAAATACCCCATTAAACATGAAAATAGCTGACTGCTTCCAAGTATATATGCAAGTTCTGCATAAGTACACAGAAAGAAAAGGTTACAAATAAGTCAATAACTATTAAATCTTATAAAAGGGCACTCAAGTTCTGCTGTGCTTTGATCTTGTATCTTGACCTGTGTATTAGAGTATTCCATAATCCTGTGACTCTATTATATACACTTATTATCAGAATCACTCCCTTTACATGAATGATTTAGAATCAAATTTAATTTGACGGTTTTTATATTGCCTAGAATGAATGAAGAGAGAAGAGGGACTGTTGTCTTGTCTTGTCATCACATCATGACATGAGCAACCATGGTCACTTGTATCTCACACTTAAATTGCAATAAGGGCATCTTCATGTGTCCTGGTAGTGGTTAACCACTATGTTAAAATAATTTTGTAAAAAAAAAAACGCCGATCAGCAGAATGGAAGTGGGCACAGGGACAAGCTGTTGTGCTTGTGTGAACAGTGGAGGAGATGTGGGCCTCCACTGTGCTTAGGATATGCCATCAATATTTAAACGGTATGGGTCTGACCGGTAGAGGTCTTCCACTTGCCGAACAGCAGAATGAAGGGGCCTTGGCTGTGTTTCATTCATTATTTACACCCACATGCACCAGATGGGTAGAGGAGCAGCTAAACACGAAGCACATGAGGGACAACAACATGGACAGAATATGGAAACATCAAACCCACGTATGCACATGCATACACAGTACATAGCTCTGCAACCCACAGCCCTTACTTAGAGAATCTCTCTACATGCAGAAAAGACAGGTGCTGAAAACAAAGTTACATATGATTGCTTGTGATGACAATGCCAAGAACTTTTTATTTCCATGAGACTGCTATTCTAATTTGTGGTGCTTGTAAAAGGAGTGATTTGGGTAAAAAGAGCAAACTAGGAACTTGCTATATTGCTGAAAGCCTATAAATAATATTAAGAATTGTGCAACAGAAAAAAAAGCTATATGCATTGTCATATAGAAGGCATGCCTGTTGAATTGATGGGCTGTCACTGGTCTGATGATTGTGCCTTATGATAGTACTGTGCTCAGAACTCTAGGCCAATCAGATGTCTCAAATATGCTGCCCTCCCCATCATAATATGTAGAATGAGAAACTGCAGCCGCATCCCCTTCTTCCCCCTCTTCCTTTATTCTACAGGGTGGGCCATTTATATGGATACACCTAAATAAAATGGGAATGGTTGGTGATATTAACTTCCTGTTTGTGGCACATTAGTATATGGGAGGGGGAAACTTTTCAAGCTGGGTGTTGACCATGGCGGCCATTTTTAAGTCGGCCATTTTGTATCCAACTTTAGTTTTTTCAATGGGAAGAGGGTCATGTGACACATCAAACTTATCGAGAATTTCACAAGAAAAACAATGGTGTGCTTGGTTTTAACGTTACTTTATTCTTTCATGAGTTATTTACAAGTTTCTGACCACTTATAAAATGTGTTCAAAGTGCTGCCCATTGTGTTGGATTGAAAATGCAACCCTCTTCTCCCACTCTTCACACACTGATAGCAACACTGCAGAAGAAATGCTAGCACAGGCTTCCAGTATCCGTAGTTTCAGTTGCTGCACATCTCGTATCTTCACAGCATAGACAATTGCCTTCAGATGACCCCAAAGATAAAAGTCTAAGGGGGTCAGATCGGGAGGCCTAGGGGGCCATTCAACTGGCCCACGACGACCAATCCACTTTCCAGGAAACTGTTCATCTAGGAATGCTCGGACCTGACACCCATAATGTGGTGGTGCACCATCTTGCTGGAAAAACTCAGGGAACGTGCCAGCTTCAGTGCATAAAGAGGGAAACACATCATCATGTAGCAATTTCAGATATCCCGTGGCCTTGAGGTTTCCATTGATGAAGAATGGCCCCACTAACTTTGTACCCCATATACCACACCATACCATCAATTTTTGTGTTCCAACAGTCTTGGAGGGATCTATCCAATGTGGGTTAGTGTCAGACCAATAGCGGTGGTTTTGTTTGTTAAAGGAACAGTGTCATCACAAATAATTTTTTTATATGTTAAAGATGTTAGTGCTTTAATAAAAACGTTTATTTTCATTTGTGTGTTTGTGTTTTACTGTTTCTTATTTTTACACTTTTTCTTCCCTATGGGGGCTGCCATTTTTTGTTCCATTTCTGTGTGTGTCGATTAACGACACACACAGACATGGAATACGGCAGCCACAGTCCCATAGGGACTGTGAACGGCTCCCGTCCCATTGACTGCCGTGTACGGCGTCTGTGTGGGAACTGCGCATGCGCCGCTCCCACACAGTCCTATTCGAAATTGGCGCCGTCCGGCGCCATTTTCCTGTGGACCGGAAGTCGCGGCCGGACAGTAATATTACTACTTCCGGTCGCGGCTTCCGGACTTGTGCACACGGAACAGCGGCAGCAAAGGGAGCGGACGGGCCGGAGGGAGCCGCGGCGGCAGGAGCAGGTAAGAGATTTCAATGTATGTTAGTGTTTGTGTGTGTTTACTACTGTATGTAAACCTACTACACTGTGGGTTACCTCAAAAAATGGCGACACACAGTGTAGGAGGTTAAACCTTTCAAACCCCTCGTTTATCCCGGCACTAGCCAGGATAAAGGAGGGGGGGATGCTGAGAGCTCACTAGAGCGAGGGCTTTTAACCCAATGTTGCAATGCTGCAATTTTGGGAACAGCTCCATCTAGTGACCAAAAATGGGTAGTATTATAAATTAGAAATAATTTATAATATTACATGGACTCGTGCAAAAAAATAAAAAAAATTTGAACAATGTTTAATCACCCACACACTAAATGTTTAATTTTTTTAAAAAAAACATGTTTTTCTGGCAACACATTCCCTTTAACTTCACCATTCACATAAAAGTTTGCCTCATCACTGAACAAAATGTTCTGTGTAAACTGAGGGTCCTGTTCGAATTTTTGTTTTGCCCATTCTGCAAATTCAGTGCGCCGATCTGGATCATCCTCGTTGAGATGCTGCAGCAGCTGGAGTTTGTAAGGGTGCCATTTGTGAGTAGCTAATATCCGCCAAAGGGATGTTCGACTGATGCCACTCTCCAGTGATATGCGGCGAGTGCTACGCTGTGGGCTCTTGCTGAATGAAGCTAGGACAGCCACTGATGTTTCTTCATTAGTGACAGTTTTCATGCGTCCACATTTGGGCAAATCCAACACTGAACCAGTTTCACGAAACTTGGCAAGCAGTTTGCAAACTGTAGCATGGGAGATGGGTGGTCTCGTAGGGTGTCTTGCATTGAAATCTGCTGCAATGACCCGGGTACTGCGTTCACCAGACATCAACACAATTTCTATCCGCTCCTCACGTGTTAACCTCTGCGACATGTCAATGGCTGTAAACAAAGAGAAGCTTGTAAATAACTCATGAAAGAATAAAGTAACGTTAAAACCAAGCACACCATTGTTTTTCTTGTGAAATTCTCGATAAGTTTGATGTGTCACATGACCCTCTTCCCATTGAAAAACTAAGTTGGATACAAAATGGCTGAATTAAAAATGGCCGCCATGGTCAACACCCAGCTTGAAAAGTTTCCCCCTCCCATATACTAATGTGCCACAAACAGGAAGTTAATATCACCAACCATTCCCATTTTATTTAGGTGTATCCATATAAATGGCCCACCCTGTATACAATGTATTACTCTAGATGGATTTGTGCAGATTGAGGAAGTTTTTTAAAATTTACAGAGAGCCTACAGGAACATAAAGGGAAACTACAGGCTGATGTAAGATGAGGAAGATCTCACTTTCCCCTAATAAGACAGAAAAAATCCCTACAAAATAAAACAATTCTAATGATAGACGCACTTTAAAGTTTTCATTTAAAAGTCTAATGTTGCGTGCGTTTAAGCTAACATTTATAAATAATATTCTATTAAAGGGTTATTCCAATCAGAAAAAGCGATACTATATCACTACGATATGATAACTGCGAGGATCTTCACAGATCTTGAGACTGAATGAAACCCACATATTAGACGAGGAGGCCCAGTCACGTTAAAACAGGAAAGGGCCTTCCCCAAACTGTTGCCACAAAGTTGGAAGCATACAATTGTCCAATATGTTTTTGTATGTTGTAGCATTAATATTATCTTTCACTGGAAATAAGCTGCCTAGCTAAAAACCTGAAAAACAGCCTCAGACCATTATCCGTACACCACCAAATTTTACAGTAGGCACTATGCATCATGGTTGGTAGCATTCTTCTGGCCTCCACCAAACCTGTATTCCTCCATCAGACTGCCAGATAGTGAAATGAAATTCATCACTCCAGAGAACAAGGTTATACTGCTCCAAAATTCCAGTGGCAGCGTGCTTTACACCAGTCCAGCCGATGCTTGGCATTGCGCATGGTGAGCTTAGGCTTGTGTGCTGTTGCTCAACCATGGAAACCCATTTCATGAAGCTCAGGAATTAAGATGTATGCTCTAAGAAACCATTGCTAAGATGCAAATAGCTGATATTCTTTCAGTGCTATAGAAACTGCTGATCATGATATCATGATGCATGTGAAACATCTCATTATAGAGAGCAATCATCAGTTTAGATCATTGTAATTACTGAATTAATTATTGGATGTAATTGTAGGTATTGTCAAAATGACAACCAATTATAATGTATTAGTAAAATCGCTTTAAAACAGATTGTCACATTTTCTACTATATGTAAAATCAAAGTTCAATGTGCTGAATTTAGAAGTAGTTCTATTTTAAGTGTGCTGAATGTGACACTCATTAAAATGTTAATAAGGAGAGAAAGTCTGTCACAGAGAACAATATTCTATGTTACTGGTCTACATCTGTGTTGTTATAATAATTGCCTGGTTTAGAAAAAACATTTTTAATAGAGTTAATAGAAGGGGGTCGCTCATTCAGCAGCTCCATCAATTAGCCAGAGCATTATACTAAGAGCATGTCTCTTTCGTTTTTGTTTTTTTACATGGAAGCCTATGTGTGATGGATGCCACTGTACGGAATCAGTCACAGTTATACGTTAACCTTGGGGAGCTTTCCCATGGCCGGATTCCCTGGGTAGAGCATCAGGTATCATTTTGCTCGGGGTTTCCGGCCCAGGGGAAGCCCCTGACATCACTGTCCATATATGGGTAGTGACATCAGGGGCTTCCCCGGGCTCAGCGCTTAAAATAGTGCTGTGCTTAGGGGGGTTGGGCGACATATCCCATGCCTATACAATGGGATACATCGGTGCCTTCTGTCGGTGGTATACATCGTGCGTCCTACAGACGTATACCTCCGACGGAAGTAAAAAACGTGATGTGAACAGACCCTTATTTTTATTTTTTTAATCTCTGCATTCTGAAAACCATTTCCTTTTTTACTTTTCCATCGATACAGCCATATAAGGGCCTGTGTTTTGTGGGACGAGTTGTATTTTTAAAAGGCACCATTTTTGGGTCTATATAATGTATTGAACAACTTTTATAAAAAGGTTTGTGGGGATTCGAAAATACAGCAATTTTGGGATTTAATTTTACGGTGTTCACGATGCAGTATAAATAGCATCATAACTTTATTCCGTGGGTCAATTACAGTGATACCAAATGTGTAAAAAAAATTAAAATATTTCACTAGTTATGCTTAATAAGATCAAATATTTTTAGTGTTGCCGCATTCCAAGACTTATAAAATTGTTATTTTTATTTTGACATGAGAGCGCATTTTTTACAAGACGAGTTGTTGTTGTTTTTTTAATATCACCATTTTGGGGTACATACTGTATAATGTATTTTATAACTTTTAGACTTTTTTTGAGAAGGGTAGAAAAAACAGCAATTCCACCATAGTTTTTTGGGTTTTGTTTTTATGGCATTGCCCATACAGTATAAATGACATGTTAATTTTATTCTATGGATCAGTACGAATATGGCACTTTTTAAACACTTTTTAAAGCAAATAATAATAATATTTTTGTGTCACCGCATTCAAAGACTCATAAAATTGTTATTTTTATGTCAATAGAGCTGTACGAGGACTTGTTTTTTGCAGGAAGACCTGTTGGTTTTTATTGGTTCCATTTTGGGGTATATAAGAATTTTTGATCGTTTATTTTATTTTTGGGAGCGGGACGAACAAAAAACATCTGGCAAGGACTAATAGTCTCATTGTCTATGGCAGACATGGGGTCTTTGGTGGGCCCCTGTTGCCATGGAAACCTTTCATCACCCCACGATCGTGCTGATGGGATGACAAAGGAAGCTTCAACCTCTGTCAAACTCCTTAGATTAAATCCTGCTACACCATCATTTGATATTAATTATACTATGTGATGAGACTACCCGCTTGTAGACTAGCTTGTCCTACCTAAACTGCCTTGAAGGTGCTGTGTTACAGCCCCCCTTTTTCCAATGGTTGCAACATTATATAAATACAATGGGGCAGATTTACTAATTCTGTGTAAGTGCAAACTTGGAAATGCACCAAATTGATCAAAGAGGTGCATGCTGCGTGATAATTTTGGCGCATCTAGCTAGGCATGCTGGACATTTTTTTCAACCTTAGACTATCTCTTGGTTGGCTTAGTTTCCGCCAGGTTTTGCATCAAAATTTTGGTGCATTTTTGGCGCATGGTGTCCCATTTTAAGCCATTCACCTTTTTGGTAGACCACGCCTATTTCCCGCTTTGCCACGCTCCTTGTGGAGCCTGTTGAAAAAAAGTGCCTAAAACAGTTAATAAATGTGGCGCATGGCATGTACTCCAGAATTCTGGTGCATTTTAAATTGTAAATCTGCCCTAACGACTTCAAAAAACATCATAAGTGGATGAATTTGCTGCCTGACTCTAAGGGTATGTGCACACGGCAGCGTCCGATACGGCTGAAATTACGGAGCTGTTTTCAGGAGAAAACAGCTCCGTAATTTCAGACGTAATTGCTCGTCCTCGCATTTTGCGAGGCGTCATTGACGGCCATAATTTAGAGCTGTTCTTCATTGAATTCAATGAAAAATTGCTCAAATTACGTCCAAAGAAGTGTCCTGCACTTCTTTGACGAGGCAGTCGTTTTACGCGTCGTCGTTTGACAGCTGTCAAACGACGACACGTAAATTACAGGTCGTCGGCACAGTACTTCGGCAAACCCATTAAAATGAATGGGCAGATGTTTGCTGACGTATTGGAGCCGTACTTTCAGGCGTAAATCGAGGCATAATACGCCTCGTTTACGTCTGAAAATAGGTCGTGTGAACCCAGCCTTATGTGTAAAACTAGTAAACAGTAGCTTTCTATTCTTTCACCATGTATTGCTGGATCACATAAAGTCTGTCTTTTTCTTCTAGGTCAAATTAATAAAAACAATGGAGAATACTCTACATTCCCCCATCCTTGCAAGTCTCAGCACAGATGTACCTTCATGAAAGAAAACAGCAGCTCTGCACATTTCATTTGACATGGTGTAAAAGGAAATGTCACCTTCAAGAATTTTTTTCTCACAGACGGATCCATCATATTAAACACTGTGCATAATAAAGTCTTTGTGACCTGCTCAGACATGAAATATAAGTTAAATCTTCCTTCTGCTGATCACGTATTGTTATAAATATGGAAGAAGGTCAGAAGTGGTTCTAATGAACAACAGGCAGCTGTGAACTTGAGATATTGCCGAGTGATAGCATTGCACTAGCTGCATATTGCAAATAGTGTTCAGCATTCCCTTACCGGAATATACAATAAACAATTGATCATTAGATATGGACTGCATAAAAGTGAGAGCACATTTAACAGCGGTGGAATTCTAATTTAGGTTTGAAATTTCGGTTTCTTTAAATACATTTGTTCCAATGAGGCCCATGACTGACCCACCTACTACTCTGCCATTTAAAAAGGACTTAGAGCTGTTGTCAAAACAGAATGTGACAGATATGGAGCTAGAACTTTTGGATGGAGCTTTGTCCTCCACCCTTGTATTGATTGTCCTGATGACTATTATCCTCACCTTGGTGGTGACATCTTTACTGACTTACTGCTTCCATAAATGGAAGCTCAAAGAAAAAAAATTCCAAAGAGCACATGAGGAGTATCAAAGAGACCAAGAGAAAGTCATATCACCGTGCACCTCTTGACTTCTAATGACATCTAAAGCAGAATCCTGCAATAACCGAGATTTATAGTGTGTGCTCAAGCAAAAACATTGCTTTACATTCAAATCTCAAAGGACGAAGTCCTTTGTATTGATAACTCATAAGGAGTTCTATAATACATGCAAATGATTGAGTTATTGATCGGCATTTTATTTCTATTTATACTATGTTCAGGCTTCACTATTTTATGGCAATGCATCTCTTCACATACTCTGTATAATAAAACAGCAGAACCGTCTTGTAATTGTGACACATCTCAGACATGTGAAGTGGCCGATGGGTGGTTAAATGTCAGGTAAACGTGATTAACATTATCATTATAAAGGTGACACAGAAACTACGTAGAAGATGGTGATGACTGAGCTGACTACTAATGGCAGGAATAAATCATAATCATGTGAAGAATTGAAATGTATACATTTTTTGGTATTTGATATTTTTTCTTCTTGCTTTGATTGCTGTCAAAATGATCAACTGTACCAATTAAATAGGCTGGAATGTCTTTTTTTCCATCTGTAATCTTCCTTTTCTGACCACAAGTTCAATGTTACTTATTGATAAAGTTATCTTGAACAGAACATTTAGGCGAGGGCTCTATAGTTACTGGTCATACAACGTCCTAGACCAACACCACTGAGACCAAGTACCAATGCCTCCACAGCCTTGGGCGATTGTGTGCTATTGCCTATGATGTCATGGGTAAGACATAAATCCAATGAAAAGCTGTCTAGTCTCTAGAGGCCGTGGTACTCCCCTATAGGCGTTTTGCATGGTAATAAGTGTCATGTAGCCATGAAAATGTAAAATACAGGTAACTTTTTTTTCTTGGTAAATACTACAGTACCTACAGTGTATCATCATATTTTAAACTAGTTGCCTGAGATTAAAGAAAAAAATCCCCCAGAACGGCTCCATTCTTGTCTATGTGGTTTGTTTTGTATTACGCGATTCTGAAGGAAAAAAAATGGGCCGATATTTTTTCTAATCCTGTAAACCCCCTTTAAATCCTATAGATGTAGAAGGAAATGTAATTTTCTGTGACAATAATCTGAATCTAAATGCAGTTTTTTTGCTTTATAAATCCGCTATTGTATTATACATATGTCAGTATTATTTAGGGTCATGTTACCTTTCTTTACTACTTAATAGTTTAATTTAAAATATAATTTTTTTATCTAAATAGGTCCAATATTATGTGCTGATTCATGTCAGTATTTAACTTTATAAGGACTGCAGTCTTTTTTTTTTTTTTTTTGTAACTGAGTTCCAGCCTGAGAGTTAAATGCTATATAACGGGAACTTACTGCGTACAGATTTATACATCTTCCATTGAAGTCTGCAATAAATCTGTATTCAGCAAGCTACTACGGTTCCTTTAGTAAATGCATTTTATTACTTAGCTCATACTAATCAGAGTTACAACCTGTATTATAGTCCAAGGTTGCATTCAGTAATCTGCAGGCTTTAGAGCTGAAATCTCAAAGCCTTTCTTGCTACATATGTAGCCATCTTTATCTTGACTTTTAACGCGTTAAATAAACAGTGGCAAGATCCTTTATCTTGAATTTTTCATTGACTTTTCAATTGCTTTTGTTGTGCGATATCACTCAGGTGTACAGCTAAGCTATTAGAGAGGTGTTTGACTACAAACCTGTCAACCAATAGTGACCAGCAGATTTATGAATGTAGCTCTAAGCTATAGTTCAGGATCAGTGCAAAATAAGTTAAGCGATGTATTTACAAAGTTACTCAACTTTTTATGTAGAATATATATAAACTGAAAATATTTTGCTCTAGGGCGGACATATCCATTATTTAATTAATTGAACTCACCAGGTATGAAAGAATAGCAACAATGATAGGTTGCAATCCTATATGTAATTAATATTTCCGAAAGAATTTAGAAAGGGAGAGCAGTCGGGTCATATCTCCTAGGGACTTTTAGTAAGACAAAAAAAGGAGCTTTGCAGAAAACATTTCAAGCTTGCTAAAGTTGCCTATTTAAACACACTATATCCAATTATGTCTCTATATATGTTTTGTCACTTCTATCCCCTCACCTGCCAATTCATTTATAATGTCAAAAATGAAGAGGAGTTATTGTCACAGTGGTTTAGAAGAGTGGAATGAGTCAATTCTCTTTTCAACCCACAGACTACAACAGGTAAAACATTACATCAGGTTTTAAAAACTATCATGTAGTTGAACCTCAAAAATGGCTTTACAGCTCCCCACTGACATTAATCCAAACTGTCCAGGGGAAAATCATTAGGTAAATAGCCATGTTGTGAAATGCAATATTCTCGCTAGTAAAGTCCCGCTGTGCACTTCTTCCAATTTAAGCATTCAATATCATTATGTTAAACATCTCATTATTAGATACACAATACTAAATAATTATAGCTGATCGTCTGTTATAGGTTTTAGCTTTTGTGGGTGACCAAGCTCCTGTCATAAACTTCTCTGAACAAAAAGCCTATTTCATTTATTTGAAAAATAATTTTGCTATTTTTTTTCTAGTTGAGATCTCAGCTTCCAGTGTGCCATTGCTCCTATGAGTGCAGAAAAGAGGGTTTCTAGTGGAATATACTATAGATTTGTCAAACAACATGTTTTGAGTCTCTTAAGACTTGAAGAGCATCTGACAGCTCTTTATTTTAGGGCATCTGAATACTCCCTTCCTATCTGCCAATAGTCATGTATACTTGTGCCTGGTCTCTAAACTCTCTTGTGTACCTCCCACACTGTATGCATATAAGGCAGAAAGAGTCCTCTCAGCGCTCCTTACTCGCCAATAAATGAGTTTTCTTAGGTATGGACCGGTAACGTTTTGACCAGTAAGAATCATTGAGGGGGCTTATACAATGAGAGGAATATTTGATACCCTAAAATAAAGAGCTCTGACAGATGATATATGCTCTTTATATAGTCTTTTACCCTTTTTTATGGTAAGATCTTATGAGATTACATTTAATATTCATAAAAGATAATTTGTGTTGTTCTCTATTATCTTTAGAGATGTTCACTCTACACAGCTAACAAACAAGTATTATATGCCCTGTCCTGTGTTTAAGCATAGTAAGTGTTGACAAATCTCAAAAACAACCTCCTCCATGGTTTACTAAATTATAATAGGCACATATAGGATCTCTCAGTGCAGATTGACTTAAAGGGGTTGTCTAGTTTATAAATCCAATTTCTGTATACCCTGTCAGGGATCTCTGAGTTAAAGACATTTTCCCACAATTACTATTTATCACCTTGTCACAGGATACGTGATAAATGTATGATCGCTGGGGGTCCCACTGGGACCTCTACCGATCTCTAGAATGGGGGTCCCGATCCCCGTTCCTCCTCACTGCAAAGAGGAGGATTTTGAGTGGAGCGGCGGTCACGTATGTGTGCTGCCACTCCATTCAAAGAATATGGGCATGATGGAAACAGCCAAGTCCTGTACTCGGCTGTCTCTGTCACCACAGACATTGAATGGAGCCGCAGAGCACAATCGCGACTGCTGCACAATTCAAAATCCTCCTCACTTTAGTTGTGCAGTGAGAAAGTACAGGAATCGGGACACCGTTCTAAAGAATGGTGGGGCCCCTAGCGATCATACATATATCACCTATCCTTTGAATAGGTAATAAATGTTAATTGTGGGAAAACCCCTCTATGAACGACGTGTTCTCTGTTCAGGATTCTCGTTTGCTGGCAAGAATGGAGACCGGTTACAAAGAGCGTCTCTTGCTCTGGAGGGCCTGTCCTGTCTGACAGGCTCCTTTGTTCAACTAAAGTGTATGTACATACCATAAGTGATCTTAAACCTAATTGGTTAAGCTACTTCTGCAATCAGGGTCGATTCTAGCTTTTTGCTGCCTGAGGCGATAATTGAAATGGCGTCCCCCAGATCTTGATTGATACAAACCCTGACTGTTCCACATTACTACCAGCCTCCTCCAGTGCCTTGTACTCCCCTGGCATTCACGGTGCAGCGATGAAGCCGGGCAGAATACACCTCAATGTACGGTGCAAGCCCATGGAGTACAAGCCGGCAACAAATTTCGTTGTGGAAAATCCATAGCATAATACAGTAGCAGCAGGGAGGATGAGATTTGAACAAATCCCATTAACATGGTGCGTGAATGGTAAGCAGAAAAAACGCTTAGAAATTCATCTGCGTTGCAGTTTTTTTTAATCCGCAGCATTTAAATTGTATTTGCGTAATCGCAATTTCTTGCGGGTTTTCCTTTTTTAATATAATGGAGTGGTAAAACCTACAACAAATAGCAGATGTTGCGGTTTTTTCCAGCGGAAAAGCAGCGATTCCGCCGCAAAAAAGGCAACGTAGAAAAAAAAAGAAAATCTTATACTTACCCAGAATTCTGTGTTTCTTCCTTTCAGGCAGGCCTCATGTGACCGCTGCAGCCAATGACAGGCTGCAGCAGTCACACGGGATGAAACGTTATCCGAGGAGGCCGGGCTGCAGGACGGCGGAGGTACGCGTCACTATGGCTACGTACATATGAATTCCCTGCGGCGCACAGGGCAGATACGCTGTGTGCTTTTACACAGCGTATCCGCTTTGTGTGATCTTACCCTACCAGTGAAATAAATACAATAGCTATTGTAAAGGATCTGCCAGACACAGCTTCTGTGTCGACGCCTGTGGTTAATCAGTCTGCATCTGCTCCTAGGTCTGATAGAGTGACTCGATCGGCTACCACTCAGGCTGGTAGGCTGAGGAGTGGGAGAACCTATCACAGCCTGGCCAGACGGAGCTAGCTCCCGCCCTCGGTCTATTTATACCTTCATTTCCTGCTCTTCCTTTGCCTGTGATTCTGTCTGGTTTCCTGGCTCTGCTGTTCCTGCTAGTACTATTGACCTCTGCTTCAAATTGACCCTGGCTTTACTGACTACTCTCCTGCTCTGCGTTTGGTACCTCGTACACTCCTGGTTTGACTCGACTCGTTCACTACTCTTGTTGCTCACGGTGTTGCCATGGGCAACTGCCCCATTTCCCTTAGCGTCTGTGTACCCTAGTCTGTTTGTCTGTCGTGCACTTATTGAGCGTAGGGACAGTCGCCCAGTTGTACGCCGTCGCCTAGGACGGGCCATGCAAGTAGGCAGGTACTAAGTGGCGGGTAGATTAGGGCTCACCTGTCTGTCTCCCTACCCCGACATTACAGCTATACAGTTCTGCTCACACGCATACATTATATACATGTACACATCACTGATATACACTAATATGCACATTACATACACACATCATATAAACACACACATAAGCACATTATAACACATAGACACACACATGCACTTGCTTTTTATGTAGGACGTTGTAGAGGGAGAGGTTTAGCAGCTTGATAGCACCAGCACCTCTCCTGCTCACACCCTGGAACTCTCCCCCACCCCCTACCTCATGTCCCGACTGGTAACAGCAGCAGGAGGAGAGGTTCGTGTGAAGAGTGGGGAGCGGGGGCTGGAGAGGGAGCTTTTAAGGTGGCACAGGGAGTTTTATTAAGGTAGCAGCATAAACTACAGCTGCTAATAGTTGGGAGTCAGACAGAAGTTCTTAGCCACTGTGCCACCCCCTTAGGAATGCTGTATCGTGCCGCCTGAGGGCAAAAGCTCATCTCGCCTCATGGCAGGTACGGCCCTGTCTGCAATGAGGTATACTTGTAATCGTGTCTGTTTTCTATTGCTTTTGCATGTTATCACTCTTTGGCATTTTGTCCTGTATAAATAAACCGAACAGGGCATCATTCTACAAAGAATGTCACATGAGATACTGAAGCACTTGTCTGTCTATGTCATCTCAGCTGAGCATCATTATCTGATTTGGACTCATAGGGTGGATTCTTAGAGTACCTTTAGCTTTCCCAAACTCAGTCTACTCCGACATTTCATTGGTGCCGAAACCCAGGACCCACAATGGGCTAGTTTAACCGGACACTCACTGCTAATCGAAGGATCGGTGAAACTACAAAACTGAAGTAAGAACTTTTGATTCTTACAAACCGTTTCACCCATCCCTCGTGCCTGTGGCATTAGCCGGTGGACTGTCCCAAGCTGGGTCCCATAGACTCTAGACTGCGGAACAGTATGAATGTGAAAGCCTGTGATCACAATTTGTCTCTTGTAACCCTTGACTGTGTGTGTTTGCATTTGTCTTGTTTGGAGGTTGATGCTGTGTTTGATGATAAAGATTATTAGAGACCAGAGAAAGGGATATCCTATTGTAACATTATAAAAAGTACTGGCTAGAATGTGACATTAATTCCACGTTCTAGGGAACTGGTAAAGAAGAACTCCAAAAGGGTAATTCTTCAAGGAAACACCGTCCGGGGGACGGTGGTCATCTAGCTGTTGATATAGTGGCCAGTAGTAGGGATATCCTACCGCCTTGATCTTTTAGAGAGACTGAAAATACTATAAAAAGTACTGGACTAGAATAGAATTCCAAGTTCTGGGAACTGGTATTAAGAAGAACTCTAAATGGGTAGTTCTTCAAGAAAACACCGTCCGAGGGATGGCGGACATCTAGCAATTGATATAGTTGCCAGTAGAGAAGGAAAGGAGGCCGGTAGAAGGTTGTGACAGAATGTTAAAACGAGCAGGAAAGTCAAAGGGAAGTTGTTTAGATAGTTCAAGATGGAAAATGTTCACAGAACAAGAATAAAAAGCAGAGCCATGGAAGTGTCAATGAATGTTGATCAAGGTGATTACAATGAAGTTAATATGAATAGTATGTGTATACAGGCATAGAATTTGACAAGAAGGATGACTGTACTAGTGGTGATGAAGACTAATACAGCTAGGAACATTGCAGTGAGTAATGTGGATATATAACGAGAAGTATAATGTAGCCATATATACAGTGTGTGTGTGTCGAAGACGAGTCCGACAAGCAGACTGGTGCAAATGCTAATGGCCTGACAAATGTGGGAAATCTCTTCACATTGTTAGAAAAACAAAAAGAATGAAAGCAAAGAACAAGGGTAGCAAAGCTTACAAATAGGCTGGCTTTTTAGCATACCTTATCTATAAGGTTTAAATAACTAAGTAAGGCTTCGTTCCCATCTGCACTAGGGCTCCGTTCCAACGTTGCGTCGGAGCTTTCCGTCAGAATGGAACCCTGAGAGACACAAATGGAAACCATAGGTTTCCGTTTCCATCACCATTGATTTCAACAGTGACGGATCCGGTGCCAATGGTTTCCATTTGTCTGCATTGTGCAAGGGTTCCGTTGTTTTGATGGAACCAATAACGTATTCGACTACGCTATTGGTTCCATCAAAACTACGAAACCCTTGCACAACGGAGACAAATAGAAACCATTGGCACTGGATCCGTCACTATTGAAATCAGTGGTGATGGAAACGAAAACCTATGGTTTCCATTTGTGTCTGTCAGGGCTCCGTTCCAACGGAAAGCTCAGACGGAATGTTGGAATGGAGCCCTAGCGCAGATGTGAACGAAGCCTTAGCTGTGTAAAGCTAGGTTTTAGAATTATAAATACAGCAGAGTCTTAGTTTCGTTCAGCATTTTATCTTGCTGGGACTCATAGTTCTACAAGAATGGGTCTGAGAGTAGGGCGTGGTGAGGCAAGAGGCATCTGATTAGAATATGTGGGATTGTCAGAAGGAATGTGAACGGTAAGTGTGTCTTATCTTCACACAATGCTGTTCCTCTGTGCCGCCCTCAGTAACACACAATACTGGGAGGAGCTCGCTCTTGTGACTGATGGACAAAGTTATTGATATTGTCTCAACCATGGTCTCATCATGGTCCCACACGCTGATGTGAAATACTACAACAAGTATTTGTCAGCATGTAACATAGATTACAAATGTGGACTGCTGGAGATGCAGTGCCAGGGATGAGGTGTCTTCACCAGTGGTTACGCCAGACTAGACTCACGACGCCACCCTCCTTGCATTTCCACATGTTTTAATCTAACGTTGTAGTGTCTTGAACCCAGCTACATAGCTTCCGCTGGGTCAAAATGTATAGGAGGAAGAGAATTAAAATACAGATAGAACATACAGATATTAAAATTTCTGACCCTCACCAAGATTGCTTAAAATTAATAAAGGGTGAGACACAGGGTCTTGGAAACTTCTGTACAGACCCAATTCCTCTTGAGTAGTTTATATAATTGATCCAGATACTATCAGGATGGAGAATACAAAACTGGAAATGTCGTGGTAACCACGAATGCCTTAATGAAATGTTGTATAGGTATGGTGTACCTAAGGTGCTTGAAAGTAACAGAGGTACACATTTATTATGTCAGGAGACTTTTCTACACCATTGCATATCCCAGGGTGCCAAACATTTGTCCCCAGATAGAGTGGTGGCAATATGAGACACTCCTGTCCCAGCCACTCCCAGACAACTCTGTGTTTTCATCGGATTGGTGGGATACTGCAGGGATTGGATACCAGGAGCGTCCAGCCTCCTACAGCCCTTGTATGACTGTCTATCCCTCGAGCCATTCCAATTGCCGGATGAGGCTCTCACATGTTTCCACCAATTACTCTTGCTACTGCAAGAAGCTCCTGCTTTAGGAATGCCCAATTATGAGCTTCCCTTCAACATGTTTTGCCATGAGACTGGGGGCCACGCACATGGCGTCCTCACGCAAAACATGGAGGCAAACAGGGACCCATAGCTTACTTATCCGTGAGACTGGACGTGGTGATCCGAGGTGTGCCTTCCTGAGTACGAGCCGTAGCAGCGGCCTCAGAGTTAGTCCAGAAAGCAGCGGATTTTGTATTGTACCACCCCCCTAATACTCATGGTCCCACATAGCGTCAACGCTATCCTACACCAGGTCCAGACCAAACACCTTTCTGCAGCCCGCCTCACCAAGTATGAGGTTGCCTTGCCTTGCCCACCCAACCTGACTATACAGTTACTGTAAAGGATCTGCCAGACACAGCTTCTGTGTCGACACCCGTGGTTAATCAGTCTGCATCTGTCCCTAGTTCTGATAGATTGACTCGATCTGCTACCACTCAGGCTGGTAGGCTGAGGAGTGGGAGAACCTATCACAGCCTGGCAAGATGGTTCTGGCTCCCGCCCTTGGTCTATTTATACCTTCATTTGCTGCCTGTCCTTTGCCTGTGATTCTTGTGTTTCCTGGCTCTGCTGTTCCTGCTATTACCATTAACTTCTGCTTCATATTGACCCTGGCTTGACTGACTATTCTCCTGCTCTGCATTTGTTACCTCGTACACTCCTGGTTTGACTCGGCTCGTCCACTACTCTGTTGCTCACGGTGTTGCCGTGGGAAACTGCCCTTCTTCCCTTGCTTCTGTGTTCCCTTGTCGTGCACATAGTGAGCGTAGGGACCATCGCCCAGTTTTACACCGTCGCCTAGGACGGTCTGTGCAAGTAGGCAGAGACTGAGTGGCGGATAGATTAGGGCTCACCTGTCCGTCTCCCTACCCCGACATTACATAATCACAGGCCCTATAACGAGACTGACAAGACTTCCTTTGCCGAGAGTCAGCTGGTGACCTTACGTCAGGGTAAGAGACCCGTTGAGGAGTACTGTTCTGACTTTAGGAAGTGGTGTGTAGCTTCTCGGTGGAATGACCCTGCCTTGAGGTGCCAGTTTAGATTGGGTCTGTCGAACGCCCTGAAAGACCCGTTAGTTAGCTATCCCTCTTCTGACTCTCTAGATCAGGTTATGACTTTAGCGGTACGTCTGTACCGACGTCTCAGGGAACGACGACTTGAACGTTTTTGTGCCTTCTTCTCTGGCTCCCCTATGATGGCTCCCGAGGTTCCGTTGCTTCGTTCTTCCACGGAAAACTCGGATGAACCAATGCAACTCGGGGCCTCCGTGTCTCCCCAACAACGTAGAGAGCTCCGCAGGAAGAATGGTCTCTGCTTCTACTGTGGGGATGACAAGCATCAAGTTAACGTCTGTCCTAGGCGTAAGAATACTCCAGCCGGAAAATTTCCGCGCCTAAGTTACCATCGTGGAGGTAGCTTGGGCGCACAGGTATTTCCCATAAATATGAAACCTAATAAGATCTTTTGAGGGTAGGTCTGCCACTGGCAGTGCCTTTGTGGATTCAGGGTCTTCTGCTAATATTATGTCTGTGGAATTTGCTATGTCTCTAGCTATGCCATTGATTGACTTACCTAAACATGTCCCGGTAGTGGGTATCGACTCTACTCCACTTGCTAATGGTTATTTTACGCAGCATACCCCTGTTTTTGAACTCATTATTGGCTCCATTCATTTGGAGCAGTGTTCTGTACTGGTGATGCAGGGATTATCGTCCGATTTGGTTTTAGCCTTCCCTGGTTGCAGAGGCATAATCCCATGTTTAACTGGAATACAGGGGATCTTACTAAATGGGGTAATGAATGCATGACGTCCTCTTTTTCTATTAATTTTATTTCTCTCCCTGAGGAGGTGAACACTCTACCTGAGTTCATTCAGGACTTCGCTGATGTTTTTTCTAAAAAGTCCTCCGAAGTGTTACCTCCTCATAGAGAATACGATTGCGCTATCGATTTGGTACCAGGAGCTAAGCTTCCTAAGGGTAGGATATTTAATCTCTCTTGTCCCGAACGTGAAGCCATGAGAGAATATATCCAGGAAAGCCTGGCCAAGGGTTACATTCGCCCCTCTACTTCTCCGGTAGGTGCTGGCTTCTTCTTCGTGGGGAAGAAGGATGGTGGTCTTAGGCCGTGCATCGATTACCGAAACTTTAATAAGGTCACTGTAAGAAACCAGTATCCCCTTCCTTTGATTCCTGATCTCTTCAATCAGGTTCAAGGGGCCCAATGGTTCTCTAAGTTTGATCTTCGGGGGCTTATAACCTTATCCGAATCAGAGAAGGGGATGAGTGGAAGACTGCGTTTAAAACACCCGAAAGTCATTTAGAATACCTTGTCATGCCCTTTGGGTTGTGTAATGCTCCCGCGGTCTTCCAGAATTTCATTAATGAGATTTTAAGAGACTACCTGGGGGTATTTCTTGTAGTGTACCTTGATGACATACTTGTGTTTTCCAAGGACTGGTACTCCCACATTGAGCATGTCAGGAAGGTGCTCCAGGCCCTTCGGGAAAACAAACTCTTTGCTAAAACCGAAAAATGTGTGTTTGGGGTGCAGGAGATACCGTTTTTGGGTCATATCCTCACTCCTAACAAATTCCGCATGGACCCTGCTAAGGTTCAGGCTGTGGCTGAATGGGTCCAACCTGCCTCCCTGAAGGCGTTACAGTGCTTCCTGGGGTTTGCTAATTACCACAGGAGATTTATTGCTAACTTCTCGGTCATCGCTAAGCCTCTTACGGATCTTACTCGCAAGGGTGCTGATCTCCTCCACTGGCCTCTGGAGGCGGTCCAGGCTTTTGAGATCCTTAAGAAGTGCTTTATCTCTGCCCCAGTGCTGATTCAGCCTAACCAAATGGAGCCATTCATCGTGGAGGTTGACGCCCTCCGAGGTGGGAGTGGGTGCTGTCTTGTCCCAGGGTACCAGGTCTCTCACCCATCTCCGTCCCTGTGCCTACTTCTCCAGGAAGTTCTCGCCCACTGAGAGTAACTATGACGTTGGCAACCGCGAACTCTTAGCCATTAAATGGGCATTTGAAGAGTGGCGCCACTTCCTGGAGGGGGCTAGGCACCAGGTAACGGTCTTTACCGACCACAAGAATCTGGTTTTCCTAGAATCTGCCCGGAGGCTAAACCCGAGACAAGCTCGATGGGCGTTGTTTTTTACTAAATTCAACTTTGTGGTCACCTATATATATATATAGCCTTCCTTCAGAGGAGGATCCTGCTTGTGTTTTGCCCCCAGGTATAATCATATCCTCTGTTGATTCTGACTTAGTCTCCGAAATTGCAGCTGATCAAGGTTCAGCTCCCGGGAACCTTCCTGAGAACAAGCTATTTGTTCCCCTGCAATTCCGGCTAAGGGTACTCAGGGAAAATCATGACTCTGCACAATCTGGCCATCCTGGCATCCTGGGTACCAAGCACAGCATTTCTAGAACCTATTGGTGGCCTGGGTTGCCTAAAGACGTTAAGGCCTACGTCGCCGCTTGTGAAATTTGTGCTAGGTCCAAGACTCCCAGGTCCCGACCAGCGGGCTTACTATGTTCTTTGCCCATTCCTCAGAGACCTTGGACCCATATCTCCATGGATTTTATCCCCGATCTGCCCCCATCCCAAGGCAAGTCGGTGGTGTGGGTTGTAGTAGACCGCTTCAGTAAGATGTGCCACTTTGTGCCCCTCAAGAAATTACCCAATGCCAAGACATTAGCTACCTTGTTTGTCAAACACATCCTGGGGTTCCTGTCAATATTGTTTCTGACAGAGGGGTACAATTTGTTTCATTGTTTTGGAGAGCTTTCTGTAAAAAGTTGGAGATTGATCTGTCCTTCTCCTCGGCCTTCCATCCTGAAACTAATGGCCAAAGTGAGAGGTCTAATCAGTCTCTAGAACAATATTTAAGGTGTTTTATCTCTGACTGTCAATATGATTGGGTCTCCTTCATTCCCCTCGCCGAATTTTCCCTTAATAACCGGGTCAGTAACTCGTCAGGGGTCTCCCCCTTTTTCTGTAATTTTGGGTTTAATCCACGGTGCTCCTCCGTTTCACCTGGTGGTTCCAACAATCCCGGGGTAGATGTCGTTCATCGGGAACTGTGCACAGTCTAGGCCCAGGTTCAGAGGAACCTTGAGGCGTCCCAGAGCATACAAAAGACTCAGGCAGATAAAAGACATTCTGCTAACCCCTTGTTTGTGGTCGTGGATCTGGTGTGGCTGTCTTAAAAAAACTTGCACTTTAAAGTTCCGTCCAAAAAGTTTGCTCCCCGGTATATAGGGCCGTACAAGGTCATTGACGTCCTTAACCCTGTCTCCTTCCGGCTGGAGTTACCCCCGTCCTTTCAAATACACTACATGTTTCATGCCTCCCTCCTGAAACGCTGCTCCCCGCCCTTGGCTACCTCGAGGAAACCCCCAGTTCCTGTTCTCACCCCTGAAGGGGTAGAATTCGAGGTGGCCAAGATTGTGGACAGCAGGATGGTCCAAGGCTCCCTCCAGTACCTGGCCCATTGGAGAGGATACGGGTCTGAGGAGAGTACTTGGGTACCCGCCCAGGATGTTCACACTGGGTTATTGCTCAGGAGGTTCCATCTTCGGTTCCCCAATAAGCCAGGTCCACCTAGGAAGGATGCAGTGGCCCCTTATAAAAGGGGGGGTACTGTAAAGGATCTGCCAGACACAGCTTCTGTGTCGACACCCGTGGTTAATCAGTCTGCATCTGTCCCTAGGTCTGATAGAGTGACTCGATCTGCCACCACTCAGGCTGGTAGGCTGAGGAGTGGGAGAACCTATCACAGCCTGGCCAGACGGTTCTAGCTCCCGCCCTTGGTCTATTTATATCTTCATTTGCTGAATGTCCTTTGCCTGTGATTCTTGTGTTTCCTGGCTCTGCTGTTCCTGCTATTTCCATTGACCTCTGCTTCATATTGAACCTGGCTTGACTGACTATTCTCCTGCTCTGCATTTGTTACCTCGTACAGTCCTGGTTTGACTCGGCTCGTCCACTACTCTGTTGCTCACGGTGTTGCCGTGGGCAACTTCCCTTCTTCCCTTGCTTCTGTGATCCCTTGTCTTGTTTTGTTTGTCATGCACATAGTGAGCGTAGAGACCGTCGCCCAGTTGTACGCCGTCGCCTAGGACGGTCTGTGCAAGTAGGCAGGGACTGAGTCTACAGCTAGAATAGTCATTTAGCACATTAACAATGTATAGAGTGTATTTTTGATTAATTTAATGTTATCTTCATTGAAAAAAACTGTGCTTTTCTTTCAAAAATAAGGAAATTTCTAAGTGACCCTAAACTTTTGAATGGTAGTGTATATGAGACACCAATAAGTAACACAGATTTTGAGCTTGTTGTAGATGGTCCCAGATTCCACCATGAAGGCACCTACAAGACAGGATACGCAGTAGTCACAATGCATGAGGTAATCATCCACAGATCATCCACTTCTTGTTCTGTCTAAGAAGCGGAGCTGGATGCACTCGGTGAGTCTTGTAACCTGGCAAAAGGTAAGACGGCCAACTCGCTGAGTCTTGTAACCTGGAAAAAGGTAAGACAGCCAACATTTACACTGACTCTAGGCATGCTATTTGCATTGCCAACAATTATGGGCCCATCTGGCATAGTAGGAACTTTGTTGCATCATTGGGTAAGCCAATTACGAACTCAAGAGCAGTAGCCAAAATATTATAGGCTTCGTTAGAACTCAGCCGAGTAGACGTAATAAATGTGCAAGCCCAAACCAAGGAGACCACGAGCGAGGCAGTAGGCAATAGAAGGGCTGTTGAGGCTGCCAAAGCGGCTGCAATGCTGCCCCTGAACGGTGAAGGAGGGGTTATTATGTTCACCCACCTGCCTGGGACAGGAGTGGACCTCCAGGTGTTGAAGAACCTCCAGGCACAAGAAGACAAGGTGGAGAAGCACCAATGGCAAGAGAAAGGGGCTGCCCTGAAGGAGGATGGCCTCTTGGCTGTAGAGAATAAATAATGTATTTTCGGGTCTCTATACCCAATGATGACAAACCTGGCGCACGGGTATGCACACCTCTCCAAGAAGAGTATGTGCAGCCAGGTATCAGCCATTTGACTTGCCCCTGGATTCAATAATGCCGCCACTAGGTTTGAAGCAGCCTGCATGATATGCGCACGGCATAACGTAGGTAAAAGAGCAGAGCTTTTGAAAAGTGCAGCCTGGCCAGATTACTCGTTCCAGTGACTGCAGATTGATAACTACCCAAGATAGGTGTGTATGAATATGTCCTCGTATGCGTAGACCTGTTCTCCAGGTGGCCTTAAGCCTGGTCAGTATCTTCCCCCACTGCAAAGAACATGGCCAAGAAAATTCTCAGTGAAGTTGTGTGTAAATATGGGGTCCCTGAGACCATAGAAAGTGACAGGGGAAACCATTTTACTAGAGAAATTATGAAGTAGGTCATGGGATCAGTTGAGATAGAACAGGCTTTCCACACTCCCTGCCACCCCCAGAGCAGTGGTAGGATGGAAAGGATGAATGGTACCCTGAATGTGAGGATACAAAGGGCAATGGAAGAGACAGGGAATCCTTGCACTCAGTCCGGGAAACACCTAACCGGAAATTGAGCCTTAGCCCCTATGAAATTTTGTTTGGAAGTGTCCCCAACACAGGCTTGTACTTCCCTCAGCAGTTACAGGCAATGCACAAAAGTGTATTTTCCACCATTCCAGACCCTAACTCCACAGACGGTACACACACAATACAACCAGGAGATTGGGTTATCCTCAAAAGACATGTGAAAAGCTCCGAGACAAGGTTTGATAGGCCCTACCGTGTCCAGCTGACCATGGCCACTTTAGTAAAGCTAGAAGGAAAACCGACATGGGTCCACGTCAGCAACTGTAAGCAGGTGCAGGAGCCTGGACCGTGGTCCTCCTCTGATAACACAAAAGAGCGAACCCAAGGATGATGTACTGTAGGCAAGAGACCCCAAGGAAATAGGAAAAGGGTCAATGTGATGGCACTTAAGTTAAGGAATACCACTAAATGAAAATTAGCTCCTGTTTGGACCGGTATGCACCTGATTTTACTTGTAGGTTTAGCAGTTAAGAATGCACATAATATAGATAAGCTTGCTGAATTGTTTAGTAAAGTAACGGAATGTATGTTTATTGCTGTGAATATATATTGTACTATTAAACCTAGTAACCAGCCAGCATATAATAGCCTCACTGCTGCACAAGGAGGAATGTGCCAGGTAATAGGCCCCACGTGTTGTCATTATATAGATCTGAAAGGCAACATTCAAATAAAAGCAGAGATCCAAATAGTAGATGAAATTAGGAAAAAGTGGCTCCAGGAACACCAAGAAAAAGAGGATTTATGGTGGGGGGATACTTTCTCATTTATGAACTTAGCTAAGTGGTTTAGTGGGATAGGTGGATGGATCTCTGTACTACTACATGTTGCCGCCCAGACGCTTATAGTCTTTTCACTGCTATATCTCGACTTCAAGTTAGCTGTATGGGCGATAAGTAAATTGCCTTCATGTATGTCTAAAGTGGCAAAAACTGTTACACACAGGCCAGAACTCCCGACCTACGAATTTATACTGATGGGACAAAAGATTACTGAATGAGACTCTGTACAAATGGGATAGGTGACCAAGTGGGTCCGGTGCCCTGATGGGGGGAATGAAATGAAGATGGTTGGTAAAGCATCCCTATACCAGCTAGGAATAAGACCCTGGCTGGGGCAAAAGTACCTCTGTGAGGCATCCGGATCTGCTGTAGGCCGAATGATATAAGGATAAACAAAAGAGGGGTTTATGAAAGTAACCGAAGGGTTAAGTAGTTTAACCTGTATAAATCTGACTATAAAAATGAGATAAAGAGTTAATGATTGGTTTTGTGTAAGTGGTCTGTAAAACCGACAGGCTCATTCTTTGCTCAACTAATATGTATGTATGTATATACCATAAGTGATCTTAAACCTAATTGGTTAAGCTACCTGTGAAATGAGGCTATTCTTGTAATTCCATCTGTTTTCATCATTATCTGATTTGGACCCCGAGGCTGGATTCTTAGAGTACCTTTAGCTCTACCAGGCTACTCCGACATCACTATTACCTAGGTACCTACCCCAACCTGTAAATTTTGATATCCCGTCCGGCCTATTGGTTAAATTAGGTCTAGAATTGTCTCCCCTCTTGTTGGGTACTGCACCATTTGTGAAAGGTAAACGTCTTTAATTATTGTCAAACAACTGTTTTCTTTGTTTCTGCCTCCCAGTTTATATCAGGGTAGTTAAAAGTCCCTCATAATAATGATTTCATTATAGTCTGCTGCCTCATCTACTTGCTTTATTAGTTGATGCTCTGCTTATTCCATTATACTTGGAGACTTATAACAAACCCCTATCAATATTTTATTATTCATCAGCATTATCAACTCTAATTCCTCAATCTTGACATTAGTATACATGCACTTTATATGTTTATCCGTTCTACTTTTCTTGTTATTCCTATTAACTGTTCTAACCCATTCCTCTATTCCACCCCCATGTTCAATTCTTACACCCAGCTCACTAGCTACGTTGTCCTCCCCATCTATATAGTAATTGCCCTCCCCCATTTGCTAGTTTAAACCTTCCTCCAACCTTCTAGCCATCTTTTCCCACAACACAGCTGAACCGTCCCCATTTAGGTGCAGCACATCCATATCGTAGAATCTGTAACCAACAGAGAAGTCAGCCCAGTTCTCCAAGAACCCAAACCTCTCATTCCTACACCAATACTTTAGTTACTTGTTTACCTCCCTAATCTCCTGCTGTCTCTCTGTTGTGGCACAGGTAGTATTTCTGAAAATACTACATTTGAGGTCCTTGCCCTGAGCTTGTTACCCAAGTCCCTGAAATCAAGTTTTAGGAACTTCCATCAGAGGTGGGATCTGGCCGGTTCACCTCGGTTTTCCTGAAATGGTTGATAAATGGTTGATAAAATGACATTACACCGTTTCGGAGAACAGAGACCCAGTACCGGTCCCCTGCACTCCTTCTCTCGCCATTCGGCGCTTTAGCAATGATGCAGTCGTCACGATGACATCATCGCGCAAGCTGCGTCGTTACAGTTGATGAGGCTGAGTCACTGAACAGACCGGCGTCGCTGGAGGATGGCACGGGAACGGGGAAAGGTGAGCATGTAATGTGTTTTTTTTTCAATGGGCAGTGTTGCGATCACTATCTACAGGGAACTTTATGGGGGGTGCCTTCTACAAGGGACTCTATGGGGGGCACTATCTACATGGGGACTCTCTGGGGGGCACTATCTACAGTGGACTATATGGGCGGCACTATCTACAAGAGGCTCTATGAGGGCACTATCTACAGGAGGCTCTATGAGTGGCACGATCTACAGCGGCCCTATGAGGGGCACGATCTACAGGGGGATCTATATGGAAAACTATCTACAGGGGGCTCTACATGGGACATTGTGCAGCAGGCATAGTGAATGGCACTATCTAAAGGGGGCTCTGTGGGTGGCGCTATCTACAGGGGTAGTGTGTGTGTGTGTGTGTGTGTGTGTGTGTGTGTGTGTGTGTGTGTGGGGTTCTTTACAGTGTTTGACACAATTTTATTAATGGGCACAGTGTATGGTACTATTATATTCAGGGGCGCAGTGTATGGGGTTATTATATTCAGGGGCACAGTCTATAGTACTATTACATTCAGGGGCATGATTTATGGTGCTATTATATTCAGGGGCGCAGAGTATGGAGCTATTAAATTCAGGGGCATAGAGTGTGGCCTTATGAGAATTTTATCTTCATTTATAGGTGCGGAAATGTTAGAAGGGTGAGGAGCCGAAGACATCTAAGCAGCAAACTCTACAGAAATGGGTCATGGATGGGAGATGTCATCATGGAGATCTGGACCAGATGGAGAAGAAAAGAGAAAGAGAACGACTCCAATCTGAGTAGACATCACCTGTCAGTCACTATATGTAAATGTTTATCCTCCCTGTGACTAATCAGTACTGTAATCACGTATGATCTGCAGCGAGATGATGGGTGTTAGAATTCGTTTTTGTGAAATAGCAACTGCCAGCATATCCTTGCCATTGTTCAGGCCGTGCTAGGAGCTGTGGTTTAATGCCGTACAAACGAATATGGAAGGGGTTAAAGGGGTTGTGCAGGCATGGCGTGGTTTTATACACTGATGACCTTTTCACAGGATAGGTCATCAGTATAAGATCAGTGGGGGTCTGACACCAGGACCCCACACTGATCATCTGTTCCGGCACCATACAGTGGTCGTTGAAGGAAGCAGAAGGCTGTGACCACTGTATAGCAGTCGTGCTGCAGTACTGCTGCTCTGGCCTTATTCACCTGAATAGAAGCAGTGCTGGAGTGTTGCAGCATGGCCGCTATACAATGGTCGGAGCCTTCTGCTTCCGGCACTGACTACTGCATAAATTATGGTGCCGGAACAGCTAATTGGTGCAACTAACCGCCCTGAAAAACTGAATTTGCAAATGATCTCTCTACTCAGCTGTATTTGTGCTTGTACTGAATTTATGTACTGAGCTTGGTTCTGGTGCTGTATTTATGTACTGAGGTTGGTACTGGTGTTGTATTTATGCACTGAGCTTGGTTCTGGTGCTGTATATATGTATTGAGCTTTGTTCTGGTGCTATATATATGTGTTGAGCTTGGTTCTAGTGTTGTATATATGTACTGAGCTTGGGTCTGGTGTTGTATTTATGTTATGGACTTTGTTCCGGTGCTGTATATATGTATTGAGATTGGTTCTGATGCTGTATTTATGTTATGAGCTTGGTTCTGGAGCTGTATATATGTACTGAGCTTTGTTCTGGTGCTGTATATATGTATTGAACTTGGTTCTAGTGTTGTATATATGTACTGAGCTTGGGTCTGGTGTTGTGTTTATGTTATGGACTTCGTTCCGGTGCTGTATATATGTATTGAGTGTTTGAAGTGTTTAGACAGTGAATAGACATTCCGCGGGATGTCTATTCACAATCCCTGCACTTCGTTACTGTTTTTGTGGTAGTTACAGCAGAGCAAAGCGTAATCTCGCTGTAACCTGTCATTTACCGCGTAATCTCGCGGGATTACACTTTGCTCTGCTGTACCTACCACAGACAGAGTAACGAAGTGCAGAGATTGTGAATAGACATTCCGTGGAATGTCTATTCACTGTCTAAATACTTCAGTATCGTTAATGTGTTAGTATAAGACAGCACATAAGGATCTAGCAGGATCCCTATGCGCTGCCTAAATGAATGGAGAGGAGTACATGACGCTGATTGGTCAGCGTCATGCACTCCTCTGTACAACGCCAACTTGGTCTAAAGTAAAAATACGCCCACTTGGGCATTAAGCAACTCATTAGCATAAATCTAAAATCGCTAATAAAGTGGTGAAAATAGATCGTTTTATTAAATAAAAAGCAATACTGTCACCTATATTATAGCGCCCATCTCCTTATGTAGTTGATATGGCACTTATAATGTGGTGACAGAGCCTCTTTAAGTCACATTTAGGACACTGCACACTTAAAATCAATGCACACTCCCAAGCTCCCACAGTTGCTCAGCTGCTTGTTTGAAATAATTTTTTTGCCACTTAGCTGCTCCTGCCCGTTAGGCCTCTGGCTGCAAACCAAAACAGTGGACATATAGAATCAGCTGCGTGGAAACCAAATACCATTTTTAATAAAGGTATATTCCAACATTTTATAAAACCACTGAACACATACATTGAAAAACAATGACAAAAGTTTTACATAACCTTTAAATAATTTGTTGCTAATTTCTTGCTGCCAGATACTGCAGGACATCTTTAGAGGTCTTGTGTAGTCCATGCCCAAAGGGGTCAGAGCTATTTTATCAGCACAAGGGGTACTTAGACAATATTAGGCAGGTGATTTTGATATTATGGCTGATCATTGTCTATATATACATACACTATACAGACAAAAGTATTGGGTATCTACACATTACACCTAAAGGGGCTTTCATGACATCCTTTCTAAATCCCTAGGCAATGATATAAAGTTAGTCCCCCCTTTGCAGCTAAACAGCTTCGAGTGGGGATAATTGTCCATTCACCCAGAAGAGCATTTGTGAGGTCAGACACTGATGTTGTCCGAAATGGGCTGGCTCGCAATCTCTGTTCTAGTTCATCCCAAAGTTGTTCGATGATGTTGAGGTTAGGGCTCTGTGCAGGCCAGTCATGTTCTTCCACACCAAACTCACCCAACAATGCCTTTATGGACCTTGCTTTGTGCACTGGGGCACAGTCAAGCTGGAACAGAAAAGGGCATTCCCCTAAGGGCTGATTCAGACGAACATTGCGTTTTTGCGCGCGCAAAAAACGTGGCGTTTTGTGCGCGCAAAAAACACTTGACAGCTCATCCGTGTATCATCCGTGTATGATGCGCGGCTGCGTGATTTTCGCGCAGCCGCCATCATAGAGATGAGTCTAGTCTACGTCAGTCACTGTCCAGGGTGCTGAAAGAGTTAACTTATCGGCAGTTAACTTTTTCAGCACCCTCGACAGTGAATGCCGATCACAATATCGAGAAACCTGTTAAAAAAAAAGAAAAAGTTCGTACTTACCGAGAACTTCCCTCCCGGCCGTTGCCTTGGTGACGCGTCCTTGGTGACGCGCCTCTCTTGACATCGGGCCCCACCTCCCTGGATGACGCCGCAGTCCATGTGACCGCTGCAGCCTGTGCTTGGCCTGTGATTGGCTGGAGCTGTCACTTGGACTGAATTGTCATCCCGGGAGGTCAGACTGGAGGAAGAAGCCAGGAGTTATCGGTAAGTCAGAACTTCTTTTTTTTTTTACACGTTCAGGTATATTGGGATCGGAAGTCACTGTCCAGGGTGCTGAAACAGTTTAACTCTTTCAGCACCCTGGACAGTGACTATCTCCTGACGTCGCGTACCGGAAATTTTTTTGCCGGGTTCGGCCAAAACGAGTTCGGCCGAACCCGGTGAAGTTCGGTTCGGTTGTCCGGGTCCGCTCATCTCAAAGACACTCCGTTTGGATGTTTGTAAACAGAAAAGCACGTGGTGCTTTTCTGTTTACATTCATCCTTTTGACAGCTGGTGCGCGAAACAGGCAGTTCGCACGGAAGTGCTTCCGTGCGACCTGGGTGGTTTTCACGCACCCATTGACTTCAATGGGTGTGTGATGCGCGAAATACGCGGAGATATTGAACATGTCGCGCTTTTTGCGCAGCGGACAAACGCTGCGCAAAAAGCACGGACTGTCTGTACTGCCCCATAGACTTGTATTGGTCTGTATGTGGCGCGTGAAAACTACGCGGCCCGCACGGACCCAATATACGTTCGTGTGAATCCCCCCTAAGACTGGATTCACACGAGCACATTTGCTCAGCCCGAGATCCCGCTCCATACTCCCCGACCTCTAGCATATATGTGCATATACACACGTTTATGCTGTTTGCACTGCTGTGTAGAAACGTGTAGTTATTTCAAACCAGTTAACAACTTATTACCAGTTATTACTAACCAGTTCCCAGTGAAGGTGTGACTACACAATCTCTTGCATTATAGATTATCTTGGAAATACTATTTGCCATGTAGTATTATTTGTATTATATATTTAATTATATCTTTAGCACTATTTTCAAATGACTCTAAGGCTTTATTCAGACGAACGGGAAAAACATCCGTGAAACGCGCGTGATTTGCACGCGCGTTGCACGGACCTATATGTGTCTATGGGGCCGTGCAGACATGTCCGTGATTTTTCATCAGCGTGAGTCCGCTGAAAAAAAGTCACGACATGTCCGTTCTTTCGGCGTTTTGCACGCATCACACACCCATTGAAGTCAATAGGTGCGTGAAAACCACGCATGCCGCACGGAAGCACTTCCGTGCGAACTGCGTGATTCGCGCAAGTGCTGTCAAAAGGATGAATGTAAACAGAAAAGCACCACGTGCTTTTCTGTTTACAAACATCCAAACGGAGTGTCTTTGAGATGAGCGAACCCGGACAACCGAACCAAACTTCACCGGGTTCGGCCGAACTCGCTTTGGCCGAACCCGGCAAAAAAATTTCCGGTACGCGACGTCAGGAGATAGTCACTGTCCAGGGTGCTGAAAGAGTTAAACTGTTTCAGCAACCTGGACAGTGACTTCCGATCCCAATATACATGAACGTGTAAAAAAAAAGAAGTTCTGACTTACCGATAATTCCCGGCTTCTTCCTCCAGTCTGACCTCCCGGGATGACAATTCAGTCCAAGTGACAGCTCCAGCCAATCACAGGCCAAGCACAGGCTGCAGCGGTCACATGGACTGCGGCGTCATCCAGGGAGGTGGGGCCCGATGTCAAGAGAGGCGCGTCACCAAGGACCCGTCACCAAGGCAACGGCCGGGAGGGAAGTTCTCGGTAAGTACGAACTTTTTCTTTTTTTTTTGCAACAGGTTTCTCGATATTGTGATCGGCATTCAGTTAACTCTTTCAGCACCCTGGACAGTGACTGACGTCGACTAGACTCATCTCTATGATGGCGGCTGCGCGAAAATCACGCAGCCGCGCATCATACATGGATGACACACGGAGCTGTCAAGTGGTTTTTGCGCGCGCAAAACGCCGCGTTTTTGCATCCGCAAAAACGCCACGTTCGTGTGAATCCAGCCTAAGTGGAATATAATGTAAGATCACAGTGTTTGAATGTATCAATGATATACAATTATATACATGAGACAGTTGGGTTGTAGCAGAATAAACGAAAAAATGTAGCCAGCTTGCAGCCACTTTTCTAGACTAAGCCCTTATTCACACGACAGAGTTTCCCGGCCGGGTGACGGCCGTTCATAAAACGGCCGTCACCCGGCTGCTGTAGGAACAATAGACCCCTAATGGGACTATTCACACGACCGATTTTTTGACGGCCCGGGAAACCTGGCCGTCAAAAAATGGGACATGTCCTATTTTCGCCCGTTTACCCGGCCGCCCGGCTCCCATATGGGGCCGGGTAATACACGGCCATCACCGGAATGTGTCCCGCGTGATGGCCATGTATTCCGTCGCTCACTCCCTCCTCACAGCGCAGAGTGCACGTGAGGAGGAGGAGTTGATGCCATTCGGACGAATGGCTGTACACTGGAGATACACTGTGTGGCAGGGCCGGGATGTACAGCAGGTGGAAGGGAGCACTGCGCTGGCTCCCTTCCCCTGCTTGTTTTAAAAGCGCCCTGGCCCGGCGACACCATCGATGGCGCCGCTAGCAGCTGCTGCTGCGGCTGCTACTATTGTAGCGATGCCACTATAGCAGAGCAGGGAGGTATCTCCCTGCTCTGCTATGTGCTAGCCCCACTTTAGCTCCCTGAAGGAGCGGAATCCCCGTGTGTTCGGGGATTTCGCTCCTGGACAGAGCGCTTGATGGCTCTGTCCATATCTGGGCAGTGACATCAGGGGAAACTCCTGAAGCGGAATCCCCGAACACATGGGGACTCCCCTTCAGGAGTTGCCCCTGATGTCACTGTCCAGATATGCCCGGCCCGGAACGGATGCAGAACCTATGCAAACCGGCCGGGAAAAACGGCCGATTTTATCGGCCGACACTCGGGCTCGGGCGGGACCCTGTCGTGTGAATAAGGCATAACAGAATTCTTCATCATAATCACAGACTGCTATGTCATAAATTATCATTACATATTACGGTTTTACTATAAATATGGCTGAAGAAAAAAAAAAAAAGAGTACACGGAGTGCTCCAGCTTGTATGGAAACTCAGCGACCAGAAGATTTAAAAAGTGAAGTACTATATTTTAGTTAAACACAACTATGGGACCCCTTAAAGAGGACATATCAGCTCTCCTGACATGTCTGATTTAGTAAACAATTGTATTTCCTATGTAATTGTGCCGATCCCGTTATTCCTCCTGCAAATATATGAGTAAATTTACAACTGGATGTTATTTTCTTTTTTAATAATATGTGTCTCTACAAAATCTGACACGGTCGGCATTGCTTGAACGGTGTTAGATTGTGTATTCTGGCAGCTCCGTTATCATAGGTTTACTGGGCCTCAAACCAGATCTCCTTTATTTATTTATTTTAACCTAGAAAAAAAAAACTTAAGATGGCTGGTTGCTATGAGGCTCTATGATAACTTTGAACTGCCAAAGTAAAGGAATACAATTTTTTATGATGACGACTGTCATTTTAACCTCGGAGACAGAACTTGGATATTTGCTTTATTTTTGGTCGATGCAAGGACTATATATTTTTTGACATTGGCAAAGTTATTCAAGATTTACAAATTTTTTGCAAGATATACTGTATACATTTTACGAAGGTGTTCATGAAGTAAAAACTATTTAATAGAACTTTTGCATTCTTTTTGTTGTAGATCTACTTTTTGTTGCTTTAATAAAGATAACCGGCATACAGGTATGATAAATATGATATAATATTGTGACGTTCTTGTCACCTACCCCCCAAAACAATTATTGCAATATAGCGCAATTACATTATTAATTATTGCTCATATTTCATGTGCCATACTCTCAAATTGATTTGTGCCACTTTTTTGCGTAGGAAGGCTGATACATAAGCCTTGTCATGTATATCGGCCTCTTTAAATGTAGCGTATATTAACAAAGCATTCTACAAGCATACCTATATTGTTATTCCATCATTCCTGTTTGAAACAATCAGTTCTTATGCACAAAGGATTACTCTGAGGGTAATATTTTAAAAGATTGTAGAATGGATTCTAAGTGTAGGTGTTTACATAGAAGAAAATAATTTTCCTGTCTATAGAATAGTGCATTTTCAGGTCTCTGAATAGCCATGTTTTACCGTGCGCTTTGCTTCTGTAAACAACACACACAAAGAGGGCTATTAACATGAATGTTTTAACAAGTCATCTAGAAAATAATAAGCCACTCATATAGTAGTGTCAGAATATTACACAGAGTTTGAATAAATACGGCTCTTAGTAATTATGTTAATGCTTTTCTTCTTCACAGTGAGGATATCTGAAAGCCATGTTGTGAGCCTAACCTTCCATTTATCTTATTATTTATTGGAAAATAAAGAGAATACAATGACTCAAAGATTACAGTTGTTTATGTTCATTTGGTTTATGGAGAAAAGCAAAATACAGGTTTTATCATGCGCTGCTAACTATAAAGTTTACTTAAACATTAAAAATCTGTTACTGCGGTTAGCATTAACCCCTTCCCTCTTTGGCCACTTTTGACCTTCCTGACAGAGCCTCATTTTTCAAATCTGACATGTTTCACTTTATGTGGTAATAACTTCGGAATGCTTTTACCTATCCAAGCGATTTTGAGATTGTTTTCTTGTGACACATTGGACTTTATGTTACTGGCAAAATTTGCCCGATACATTCAGTATTTAATTGTGAAAAACACCAAAATTATCGAAAAATTGTAAGACAGGCAGTTATACCACACAAAAATGTTGCTAATTAACATCCCCCATATGTCTACTTTAGTTTAGCATCGTTTCTTGAACATCATTTTATTTTTCTAGGACGTTACAAGGCGTAGAACTTTAGCAGCAATTTCTCACATTTTCAAGAAAATTTCAAAATGCTATGTTTACAGGGGCCAGTTCAGTTGTGAAGTGGCTTTGAGGTCCTTAGATATTAGAAACCCCCAATAAGTCACCCCATTTTAAAAACTGCACCCCTCAAAGTATTCAAAACAGCATTTAGAAAGTTTCTTAACCCTTTAGACATTGCGCAGGAATTAAGGCAAAGTAGAGGTGAAATTTACAAAGTTCATTACTTTTTTCCAGAAGTTCATTTTGAATCCATTTTTTTTGTACCACAGAAGGTTTTACCAGAGAAATGCAACTCAATATTTATTGCCCAGGTTCTGCAGTTTTAGGAAATATCCCACATGTGGCCCTTGTGTGCTACTGGACTGAAGCACCGGCCTCCGAAGCAAAAGTAGCACCTAGTGGATTTTGGGCCTTCTTTTTATTAGAATATACTTTAGGCACCATGTCAGCTTTGAAGAGGTCTTGTGGAACTAAAACAGTGGAAACCCCCCAAAAGTGACCCCATTTGGGAAACTGCACCCCTCGAGGAATTTATTTAGGGATGTAGCAAGCATTTTGACCGGCCAGTTTTCTTGCAAAAATTTTTGGAACTAGGCCATGAAAATGAAAATCTAAATTTTTTCAAATAAAATGTAGGTTTAGCTAATTATTTTTCATTTCCAAAAGAACTAAAGTAGAAAAAGCACCACAACATTTGTAGAGCAATTTCTCCTGACTAAAACAATACCCCACATGTGGTAATAAACGGTTGTTTGGACACACGGCAGGGCTGAGAAGGGAAAGAGCGCCATTTGGCTTTTGGAACTCAAGTTTAGCAGGAATGGTTTGCGGTGGCCATGTCGCATTTGCAAAGCTCCTGAGGGGACAAAACAGTGGAAACCCCCAACAAGTGACCCCATTTTGGAAACTACACCCCATGAGGAAATTATCTAGGGGTACAGTGAGTAGTTTGACCCCACAGGTGTTTTACAGAACTTATTGGAAGTAGGCCGTAAAAATGAAAATCTAAATTTTTTTCAAAGAAAATGTAGGTTTAGGTCATTTCCACAAGTACTGAAGGAGAAAAAGCACCGCAACATTTGTAAAGCAATTTCTCCCGAGTAAAACAATACCCCACATGTGGTCTTAAACATCTGTTTGGACACACGGTAGGGCTCAGAATGGAAGGAGCACCATTTGGATTTTGGAATGGTTTCTGGGCGCCATGTCACATTGCTGAGCCCCTGTAGTACTAGTAAAGTGGAAACACCCCAAAAGTGACTCCATTTTGGAAACTGCACCCCCTGAGGAATCATCTAGGGGTATAGTGAAAATTTTGATCCCAAAGGTTTTTTGCTGAATTAATTAGAATTAAGCCATGAAAATGAAAAATAATTTTTTTTTTCCAACAAGATGTAGTTTTAGATCAACATTTTTCATTTTTACAACGAATAAAAAAGAAAAAGCACCCCAACATTTGTAAAGAAATTTCTCTGGAGTACAGTAACACCTCATATGTGGTTATAATCAGCTGTTTACATATATGGGAGCATTCAGAAGAAAAGGAGCGGTATTTATCTTTTGGAGCGTAGATTTTGCTGTAATGGTTTGCGGATGCCATGTTGCATTTGCAAAACCACTGATGTACCAAACAAAAGTGACCCCGTTTTAGAAACTACACCACTAAAGACATTTATCAAGGGGTGTAGTGAGAATTTAGACTCCACAGGTGTTTTTCAGAAATGAATACGCAGTGGATGGTGCAAAGTGAAAATTGCAATTTTTCCACTGATCTGCCTATTCACCGCACAATATGTTGTGCCCCTAGAGAATCTTACCCCATAAATTGTTAAGCGGGTTCTCCCGGGTATGGTAATGCCTTACTTGTGGACATAAATTGCTGTTTGGGCACACTGTAGGGCTAAGAAGGGAAAGACCGCCATTTTGAGCATGGATTTTGCTTGGTAGTTTTTCTGTTTGGGGTTTTGCTGGTATTTCAGTTTATAATGTGGGGGCATATGTAATCTGTGCGGAGAACATCAGGGCATAATAAGAGGGTATAATAATGGGGTAAATAATACAATTATCCATAGATGTGTGGTATGATGTGAAGCGATCCATTATGCGCAGGCCGGTGTCACACTGATAAACGGTTTTCTTTCTTATCCCCTTTTATAACGCTCTGCACCTTTTGGGGACTTTTTGGGCGGGTTCACACATGGCGGAATTCCACTTAAATTCCGCTGCGGACACTCCGCAGCGTTAATCCGCAGCGGAGCCGTTTCTCCATTGACTTTCACTTTAAATTAGCAGTGTTCGTTTACACGATGCGTACAATTCCGCTGCGGAGCATAGGCTGCGGAGCGGAATTTGGTGTCCGCAGCATGCTCTGTCTGTTGCGGAGCAGTGGCGGACTCATGGCGGAATTTCTCCATTGACTTCAATGGAGATTCAAAGTTCCGCAATGAAGTCCGCAGCTGTCATGCACATGTCATGTGTGCTGCGGATGCGTCTTGCTTTTTTAACTTGACATTTCTTCATTCTGGCTGGACCTATGTATTTCTAGGTCTACAGCCAGACTGAGGAAGTCAATGGGGCTCCCGTAATGACGGGAGCGTTGCTAGGAGACGTCAGTAAATAGTCACTGTCCAGGGTGCTGAAAGAGTTACGCGATCGGCAGTAACTGTTTCTGCACCCGGGACAGTGACTACCGATCACAATATACAGCAACCTGTAAAAAAATATAAGTTCAAACTTACCGAGAACTCCCTGCTTCTGTCTCCAGTCCGGCCTCCCAGGATGACGTTTCAGTGTAAGTGACGGCTGCAGCCAATCACAGGCAAAGCACAGGCTGCAGCGGTCACATGGACTGGCGCGTCATCCAGGGAGGTCGGGCTGGATGCCGAAAGAGGGACGCGTCATAAAGACAACGGCCGGTAAGTATGAAAATCGTTTCCTTTCACTAGGGAAAGTGCTGTCCCTTCTCTCTATCCTGCACTGATAGGGAGAAGGGAAGCACTTTTCCCGCAGTCTGCAGCAGCCAGTCCGCATCAATGTACTGCACATTTTGTGCAGATCCGCAGCAGAATCTGCAACGCAGATTCTGTGCGGCATCGATGCGGACAGTTGCGGAGGAATTCCGCCATGTGTGGTCATGCCCTTTCTCCTTCGTAGTTTGGGAAATATTGCTGGGAAAGTTTTGCGCTGGTATAATACGGGCACCATCGCTTCCAGTGGATGTGCTATGTCCCTTCCCTTCCTAGTTCCTCAATACTAGGGCCCTGAAACTGAAGGAATGTGCCCCTCCGGCCTGCGCATTGAGATGTTTTTCATCACCGCATTACTAGTGCCATAACTTTTTTATTTTTCCGTTGATTGAGCGGTGTGCGGGCTTGTTTTTTGCGAGACGGGCTGTAGATTTTATTGGTACCATTTTAGAACACATACGACTTTTTGATCACTTTTTATTTCATTTTTTGATAAAGGAAATTACCAAAAACAAGCAATTCTGGAATAGTTTTTAATTGGTTTTTTTTTCGGCATCCACAGTGCGCCCTAAATTACATGTTAGCTTTATTCTGAGGGTCGATATGATTACGGCGATACCAAATTTATATAGTTTTTTTTATGTATTGCAACTTTTGCACAATAAAATCACTTTTTTTATAAAATCATTTGTTTTCTGTGTCGCCATTTTCCTTGACCCGTAACTTTTTTATTTTTGCGTGCACAAAGCGGTGTCAGGAATTATTTTTTCCGGGACGGATTGTCGTTTTTATTAGTACTATTTTGGAGTAAATGTGACTTTTTTATCACTTTTTATAGCATTTTTTGGAAGGAGATGTGACCTAAAAACAAAGATTCTGGCGTTGTTTTTCATGTTTTTTTTTTACCGCGTTCACCGTGCAGGATAAATTACATAATAGTTTTGTAGTTTGGGTCGTTACGGAGGCGGCGATACCAATTATGTATAGTTTTTTTAATTTTTACGGTTTTTCCCATAATAAAAGGCTTACCATGGGAAAAAAGTCAGTTTAGCTTTATTTTTATTTGAAATGTGTGTTTTTATTGTTTTACCACATTTTTATTAACTTTTTTGACTTGTCCCACTAGGGGACTTGAGGGCCTGATGCCCCGATCGCTACTCTAATACACTGCACTACATAGGTAGTGCAGTGTTTTAGCGCTGTCAGTTATTCACTGACAGCAAGCCTATGAGGACTCGCCGCAGGCAGGTCCTCATCTGCTCCCGTATAAGCCAGACTCGGACGCCATTTTCTGGCGTCCGATTGCCACAGCAACCCAGCGATTACGTTACTGGGTTGCCGGTCGGGTTAAAACCCATCAGATGCTGCGCAATATTGAGCGCAGCATCTTAGGGGTTAATCAGCCGGATCGGAGAATAGCTCCGGCCCTGGCAGTTACAGGATGGTGACAGCTGTATAATACAGCTGTCACCCCGCGGTGATGGTGCCGGCTCTGCTTCTGAGCCCGCACCATCACTGCGACGTAACTGTACTGCGTTTTGCGGGAACACCTTCCCGTCAGCGCCGTATATATACGGCGGATGTCGGGAAGGGGTTAATATGCGCCAGCTATGTCACACTCACTGGGGTCCAGGAAACAGAGAATAATTCGACAAGGTCATCGCCACTTCCAATATCTCAGCTTCCTGGACGCCTGTGATATGAGGGAGTAAGATACTTGGTTTAACTGTAGTCAGACCTGAAATTCCTGTTTTCAGTGGGGTTAGCAGTGTGCCCAAACAGCAGTTTAGGATTATATATGGGGGTATTAGCTTACTTGAAAGTATTTATGGGTTGTGTGTCTCTTGTGGCACAAGCTGGGCAGAAAATATTTGCCACTGAACTTGCATTTCTCTGGAAAACTTGCAACTTTTACTCTGCAACATCCATTGAGCACTAATTTGACCACAGATAAAATCAGTGCAAAGGTATATGTAGCCTTTTAGTGTCAAACTATTCTGTAATGAACATAATACATGAAAAAACAAATATATAACGAATTACAAAAAAGCACACAACAAGGAGAATCCATGTCGTCTCTACCGGTCCCGAAATATTTCCCTGGGCACAATAAATTTATAATTGCTGCGGAGGACTAGAAGGAATATGTTTATTTGTAGTTACAGCCATGTTCAACGTGCCTGTTGGTATATCACATTTATTCATGGCTATATGATTGATTACCATATTTATGACATCTTCTGCTGAGGTAAGCAAGCTATGGGCTTCCACACAACCCTTATTCATATAAAACAGAATATATGAACGTTTCTGGTCATGCAACAAAGTCCAATAAACAAAATATGTGTCATTGTAAATCTATCAAATCAGATTGGTTTTCCGAAGCATAAAACACATACATTTCCCTATAGAAATGTTTACAAAACATTCACATTTTAGTTACTAACTAGCGACTGTAGCATGTGGAAGACATGCGAATGCTTGTAATAATGGACAGCTGTATTTTAACTCAGATTATTAAAATATTCCTCCACGTTCTGCTAACCTGATTTTCACACATTATTTATCACTGTCCTGAATTCATAATGGAGAAGACATTTTTTATTCCTTCACAGCTGGGAGAGCAGATTGCTTCCCACACACGTAAGAGGTGAATTCGAACAGGGACGTGAATATTTTTATATATAACAAGCAGTTGTCTATAATTCTAGTGTGAGGTCCTCTCTTTGTCACTTAATATATCAATATATCTGGTTACATACAGCAAACGATCGAGCACATATAATTTTATATATATATATATATATATATATATATATGTATATATATATATATATATATATATATATATGTATATATATATATATGTATATATATATATATATATATATATAGATATGTATATGAAGCAGCTTAAGTAGCAATAAATGGATGGATAATAACGCCATTTGTCAGGGAATCATACAGTAGTGCTTACATAGGATAAAGCCACCAAACTATTATTTTTCAACAAAAAGGAACAGTGTTCTTGCACCTAAGTGGGCCCCCTTTACATCTGGGCCCCATGGAAGCTTCTATGGCTAGAGTTACAGCGATGATTATACTCCGTTCTCGTAAGTCATTGCTTTAATCTTGGTTGGCAGAATGTCTAAATCTTCGTGTTTTAGTATTAGACAATGGTGAGAGGAATTTTGGTGGTTTTCCCCACAAAAACAGTTATAACCTATCCACAGGATAGGTGCTTAAAGGGAATGTGTCGCAAATTAAACCTTTTTTTTTTAAAGTAAGTTACTTATTTCTATAATATTTTTTTAAGTTGTTTGCTGTATTTATTTTTTTTCTTACACATGGTGGAAAATATTAAAAATTAAATAATAATTTGACATGTTTTCCTATGTTGGCCACCAGAGGGAGCAATTCCCGGAATTACAGCAAGGTGAGTAAGGCACAGCAACCTGACTCACAGCTGCCATAAATGTGGGAGGGAATCTCACCCCCTCCCTATTTTTGGCTACAAGCCAGGAAAAAGTGTCTTCAAATTGCTAAGCATTGTCTGGCTGCCATTTTGGGAGTGATTGTACAATGCAACTGACAGAAGCTATATGACACACCAAAAGGCTGAGGGTATGTTCACACGCTTACTAAAAAATCGTCTGAAAATACGGAGCTGTTTTCAAGGGAAAACAGCTCCTGATTTTCAGCCGTTTTTAAATCAAACTTGCGTTTTTATACATTAATAGACTACATTCAGTAGTTCTCAAATAAAGAATCCCCGCTAACTGCTGGTGTACAGAAGTTTAAATAGGCTCTGTCACCACATTATAAGTGCCCTATCTCCTACATAATGTGATCGGCGCTGTAATGTAGGTAACAGCAGTGGTTTTTATTTAGAAAAACGATAAATTTTCACCAGGTTATGACCTATTTTAGCTTTATGCTAATGACTTTCTTAATGCCCATCTGGGCGTGTTTTTACTTTTGACCAAATGGGCATTGTGGAGAGGAGTGTATGACACTGACCAATCAGTGACCAATCAGCATCATACACTTCTCTCCATTCATTCCATTTGTACTCAGCACAGCGTGTGCTGTCACTTACACCCACATTAACGTTACTGAAGTGTCTTGAGAGTAAATAGACATCGCTTCCAGCCAGGACGCAATGTCTATTAAACACTCCCGACACTTCAGTAACGTTAATGTGTGTCAGTTACTTGAGATCACACTTGCTGTCTTTTACAGCGAGATCACGCGAGGGGTCGTGAGAGAGAGGGACAGACAGAGAGACACACACACCTTGCCTGCAGTGTGGCCGGTCTTAATAACGGCACCTGCTATCTCCCTACAAATCAGCTTCTCTGCTGGGTCGCTCTGAACTGCGCTTGCGCACTACAGAGGCCTATGGCAGATGCAATGAACGGGGGACGTTCATTGTGTCCTATGCACTATGCTGCCGTATTCCATCTGTGTATGTATCGTTAAGAGACACATACACAGATTAAATAAAACATGGCAGCCCCCAGTACAGTAAGAAAGAGTTAATAAAAATAAAAACATTGTGTGAAAAAATAAAGTCAATATAATATTTTATTAAATAAAATAGTTTTTAATGTTTGCTCACTGGAGGCCTCATCGCTGGAACACTCAATAAGCATTAGTACCCCTCCACCATAGAGTTTGTATGGAGTGTTGACCGAACATGCGTGCTGCTCGATGCGTTGCACTCACTTTTTTTCAGTGAATTCCGAATAAAAGTTTAAACAAACCTCAAAAATAAAAATCAGCCATTCATTGATCAAGTAAACACTATGTACTGGTCCAAACAGTGAAGGATTTGGAAATAGAGGGCACATTGTGACAGACATCACTTGTGTTTCAGTGTCAGCCTTGTATAAAATGTTTAATTACTCTTTGTACAGTCATTTCTTCAAAGTTTCTTACCACATCTCAAGTAGGTAAAAAAAAATATAACAACATTAAGCATATACTTCACAGAAAAACGAGGTTACATCTTCATGACATTGGTGTATAGTCTCTGCCAGATAGCTGTGCGCTCATCCGAAGATTTGGGCAGAGATTGGTGGATTTCTCCAATTCGAGTAACCAGATCCTTAAAGAAAATGTAAAGACAATATAAGTATAAGGTGAAAGAAAACAAAGTATAGCAAGAATAATAAAATCCACAGCAGTATTCACTCACAAATCTTACATGGGAGTTACGGAAACGAGCTACGCTGGTTTCTTCTTACATGGTCGGAAATCACAAGCGTCAGCAGGAACATAAAGTTAGAACGGGGTTTAAGGGGCCCCCGTTTAAGGGAAAGGTGCGGGTTCCAGAGGTGGGACCCGCATCTGACATTTATGGCATATCCTGTGGATATGTCATAAATGTCCCTGATGGGAAAACCACTTTAACGTACACGTAATAGGTTCTCAATAGCTTTTCATAACCTTAACGTTAAACGGATACCATTTTGGTTTTTTCCTTCCCGCATTCGAAGAGCCATAACTTTTTATTTCTTAGTCGAAATATCCGTATGAGGGCTTGTTCTTTGCAGGATGAGTTGTAGTTTTTAATGACACCATTCATTGCATAATTTAACATACTGTCAAAATGGAAAAAAATCTTTGTGGGGGTGGAATGGAAAAAAAAACAGCAATTACTCAATTTTTTTTTTCAGGCTTAGCTCTTCAGGTGTTCTCTGTGCGGTAAAAATGAAATATTAAACTTTACCTTGCGGGTCAATACGATTACTACGATACCAAATTTATATAGTTTTTTTTATGTTTTACCACTTTTACAAAATAATAACCATTTGTTAAAATCAAATCACTTTTTCAGATTTTTTTATTTAATTTTTTTTTATTTAAAGGGTAATTAAACGTTCAACAAACTTTTTACATGTCATAGTGACATGTCAGAAGTTTTGATAGGTGGGGGTCCGAGCAATGAGACCCCCACCGATCGCTAAAGCGAAGCGGCAGAAGCGTTCAAAACAGCTGATCATCGGGGGTGCAGGAAGTCGGACCCCCAGCGTTTAGATATTGATTGCCTATTCTGAGAATAGGCCATCAATGTTTTGGGACGGGACAACCCCTTTAATCATTGTTAAATACCGACTTTAGAAATGAAAAGCACTCTATAGGCTACTGAATACTAAAATGTTTGTGGTTCTTAAGTTATTTTAAATGAATGGAGCTTTGGACAAGCAAAGTATGCAGCTGTATTTTGGCGAGCACCCAACAAGTTTGTGAAGTTCATTTTCTGTGATTCAACATCCGTCATGTACAAATCCAAAAATAATCTTACAGGGTGAAAGTGCCGTCTGAGATCAGCTGGACACTGAACATGGTCCTTAAAAATAACTTCTGTAAAACACTATACTCCTCAAGATTCGTTTTCCACCTTCAAATACCACCTGTATCTGGCACAATATATAGATTACATAAATAAGTCAATAAGGATCGCTGTAGATTGTACATGCTGGGTCAATGGCCTCAGTCTTTCATCTGTTATGCTATACAATTTGTGAGGATGTCAAAGTGAAAAATTGATTTCACGCGGCCATTAATTCATAGAGATCTAACTCTACCTTGCTATACTTGTAATCCTCCATTTTCGTTTGCAGCAAATCTGCTTCCAGTTTGGTCTTCTTCATCCTAATAAACTGACATTGAGCTAGTTCAGCCTGTTTATTGCAGCATTCTGGACAGGAGGCAGGGTCATGCATCTCAGTCTTAATTACCTGAAAATAAAGATATGGCGTCAAATTTTATTGTGTTCATTATTAGAAACAACAACTCTGCAATCATGCGACTACACGGCTGAGGAGCTCTTGCTAAAAACAATATAGGGGTATTACAATCTCATAAAGTGAAGCCACATCGCTAGGATATGCCATCACTTTCTGATCGTAGGGGTTCAACCCCTGGGCCCCCTATCGATCTTGAGAATGAAGCGGCAACAGCGCTGGTTTAGCACTGCAAAGCCTTAACCGTTTTTCCCTGCACATCAGCGCTCCCGGCCATTGGCTGTGCAGGGAACAGCCCCTTTCTAATCAAGGCGTCCCAGAGATCGGATCCCCAGTGATCAGAAATGTATGCCATATCCTAATCTGTGTACCATCACTTTATGAAATGAGAAAACCTCTTTAACCCCTTCCCGCTGCAGCCATTATAAGGCCTTATGTACACGACCGTGCATTTGCATCCGCATACTATTTGGATCGTAGAGCCCAAAATGCCCACGTAAACATACTGTGATGCAGAGGCTACATGGTGACACGCTGAAACCTGCAGCCCATGCAGTAGGACAAGCATCCTTTTTTTTTGCACCGTCACAACTGCCCCATGCCTGCCGTGACGCTGAACTGAACAGCATGCATTGCGATGAGTGGAACAAAGCTATCTGAGTCAGTCCGAGTGAAATAATGAATAATAATAAAAATCCCACTTAATAATCCATAACACTTCTCCTTTTGTCTACTATGCTACTGATATTACTTATATAATCTGATAATTTTTCTATGTATTCCATCAGTACTCTAAAAAATGTAATCTCTCCCTTGGCCACAGTAAAAAAAAAAAATGGTAACGTTGCTGTTACATCGGGAAAATAACTGCTTTTTAAATCTAGTAGGAGCTACCATAAAACGTGAGAAATTTATGATTCTGAGGATACATTGTTCAGTTTAGTCTTTAAAGAAGGGGTTTCAATAAAAAGCAATAGTATTTCTAGTGATCTCGACTTCCAAATCGATGACATTACTTAAAAACTGCATACCAAATGCTCCCGTATTTACCTGGTTTATGGTTTCCTTGGTACGCTGTAGTTCAAGTCTGTTCATCAGTTCATGGGGAACAGGACATGATTGATGTTTGCTTATTACACTGCTAGGATGTGTTAGCAGATGGCTCTTTTTTTGCCTGTGATTTTTTAGCGGATGGCGCAGATGTTGGATCTTTAAATAGCAATAAGACTGCAGCGCTTTACTCGCACTCCCCGAAGACTCTCTGTGAGCAACTATGAAAAAAAAAGCAACAACAGATAAATACTTAATAGAAGGAGGACAGGTAACCATTGTCTTAACATCTTCATTTACAGCTTATTCATGGTACTTGGAATTGGACTTCTACCTCTCCGCTTGAGTTAGATGTAAGAACCAGGCTGAGGTTACCCTTACAAACTGCGGCTCTGCTGTGGCAAAACTGCATATTCTTTTACTACGGATTGCCTTGGTTTTGGGATGGTTTGTCAGGCACCGTAATCCATAATAACAAATATATAAAATATCTTTAAGAGTATCAGAGATCTCTCTTATATCGAGTCATGCACCTATATAGGCAGCACATGATCAGGACAAGTTTTCATCTACAAGGAAAGATCTTGGAAATGGCCAGCAATGTAAAGGATTATTCAGAAATACATAACTTTTCATTATACAATGACTCATTTTTGTTTTACATTAAACCATACAAGTTGCTAGGGAACAGCCCAAACATATTTTACGGTTACCCATCAAGAAGAGCAAATAAAAATAGAAAGTTTGGAGAATCCAATAATGTATATATACAACGAAAACATTGTCCCAGACTTTCCCTTTAAATGTATTAAGTTTTGAAACGACATGCCACACTTAGGTTTTCTTAGTTGAACATTTGACAGCAAAACCCTGGATAGGGTTCACAGGTAAGCAGCACTAATGTGAACAATATCACGATCCTAACAAGTCGAAAAGTAAAGCTCTCAAATAATGTTCATGGTTTGTGAATTCAACTTCAAGCCAAACATAGCAACTCATGCAGTATACAGGGAACTGTCTCATTACTTAGAAATAAAGCTTATGGAAATTTGAAACATTGTGCCTACATATGGTAAAAAAAACATTTTTTTTACTGTCCCAATGCATTTAAAATGGAGCAATTTTGCAAGAAGTCTCTATTAAAATATTCTGTTGTTGTTTGTATGGCTTCTATGCAGATCTATGTGTCACCATGGTAACAAGACTACAAACAAATCCTGTGTAGTCGGATCTTGCAGTCATACTCCCATCTATCTTTCTCCTACTTCTTGCTCACCTTCTGAATGTGCGTTAGTATAAAATAGGGGACAGATTGAAGTGATGCAGTAGGACTTGTTTGTTTGTGTTCTATTACCATTCAGATGCATTCGTCTCGAAATTGTCCAAATTCTAAACAAGTTTATAGCCTTATATACATTCTCATACATGTATATGTCATACCAGACATTATTTTAAGAAAATAATATATGCCCATGCAGGAGAACAGAACTATACAAGTCCTTCTCAATGAATTATATCATCAAAAAGTTTATTTATTTCAGTAATTCAATTCAAAAAGTCAAACTCATATATTATATAGATTCATTACACACAGAGTGATCTATTTCCAGCATTTTTTTCTTTTAATGCTAAAGATAATCTAAAGATTATGGCTAACAGTTAATAAAAACCAAAACGTAGTCTCTCCGAAAATTAGAATATTTACGCCGCATAGATGCAGTAATTCATGTAAAAGGAGCCCCGACCAAGTATTGAGGGCATATAATGTACATACATTTCAGTAGGCCAACATTTCGGTATTAAAAATAATTTTTGAAATTGGGCTTATATAATATTCTAATTTTCTGAGAGACAAAATTCGGGGTTTTCATTAACTGTTACAATAATCATCAACATTAAAATAAAAAATTGCTGGAAATAGATCACTCTGTGTGTAATAAATCTATATGAGTTTCACTTTTTAAATTAAATAACTGAAATAAATAAACTTTTTGATGATATGCTAATTCCCTGAGAAGGACCCGTATTTTAAATGATAGTCATCACATAATGGGAAACACAACTATATATCCTAAACTGAATGCTGCCCATAACTGCCCACAATCATTTTTATAGGGAATATCTCACTGGGCTATAGAATAAAGATGTCTAACATCTCAACACAGGGGGTCTATGACATGTCTCTAGGGGGTACTCGCACTGCCCTCATGCCGTGCCTTTAATAGGTATCACCCAATGTGTGGTAAAAGCCTTGCGGGTACTTTGCAGTAATTTATTTGAGATGGGGTACTTGATTTAAGGCCCTATTAGATGGAGCGATTATCATATTAATTTCCGTATAATCGTTTGAACATAAGAGATAATTGCCACGTGTAATAGTGTGCAACGATTAAACAAGGAATGATAAAATCCTTGGATCGGTCACATCTACCTGAGTAAAAGATTATTGTTCGTCACCACCACATCCCCTCATCTAATGAGAAATCTTCCAGTTTTTAGCAGATCTGAGATGTGGTTTTTGTTGTAGTTTGGTTTTGTTGCAAGCAACGCGTAACGTCCATGGCTGCGGACCGTCGTTCAGACTTAACATCCGACAGCTCCGGCCATGGACGTCTGTGATCCCGGCGACATCTCCCTCCATGGAGATGCCGGCACTCACTTCCGGGTTCTGTGACTGGTTCCCGCAGGGCACGCTCGCCCGCACGGCCTTAAAGGGCCAGTACGCGTCCCACTGTCTATTATCAGTAATTAGCCCAGAATGCTGCTGGACTATAAAAAGGGCTCTGCCCACTTGTTCCTTGCTTGAGCGTTGTTGTATACCTAAAGTTTGTCTTGCAAATGGTCTCCCAGTGTTTCCTAGTTCCCAGTGTTACCCGTTCCTGCTGCCTGTACCCTGTATCCTGTGCTATCGTATCTACTGAGAAAGTCAAGTCATGTCTTCCGCTGCATCCACGATGTCACATGCTGTGACAGTCAAGTCGTGTCTTACGCTGCATCTACTGTGCCACCTACAGTGAAAGTCAAGTTGTGTCTCCGCTATGGTCTACATTGCCTTGTCTTCTGGCTAGTGCCAGGAGAAGGAAGGTTTTGAATGTCTCCAAACCTCCTACACTGTTTGCCGCCATTTTCTGAGCGACCGCACAGTGCTAGGAGGATTAGATACAGGGCTCAGCAGGCAGTATCATACACGAACATAATACAGACGAACATAATACACACGAACATAAATTACCTGCTCCTGCTGCCGCCTCCGCTGGTCTACGCTCCTCTTCCTTGCGCCTTTGCTTCATTGAACATATGGCCGGAAGTCGTCATCTTACTGTCTGGCAGCAGCTTCCGGTCCACATGAAAATGGCGCCGGATTTCGCTCTACGAACGAGCTTCGTTTTGGTCTATGTGGGAGCGGCGCATGCGCCGTTCCCACACAGACGGCGCACGCAACTGAGAATTGAACGGCTCCCGTTCCCATTCTCTATGGGGTTGTATGTGCCGTATTCCATCTCTGTATGTGTCGTTAATCGACACATACAGAGATGAAAAAAAAAACTGTCAGCCCCCATAGAGAAGTGAAACTCAGAAACCATTAAAAAGTAAAACATGAGAACACAATTAAATAACATTTTTGAAAATATTATATTAAAAGCAATAGGATAAAAAAAATAAATTCATGACACCTTCCTTTCAAAGCGACCCTCCGGTCCCGGGACAACATTTTAAATATGATGGGGTATATGGAGTAATATTACCTGGTGACCTCCAGTTATGCCCCTCTACCGTGGATCCACCATTTTAGGGTCTCTCTGTGTTGTCTTAAAATGGCCATAGTGCTTCTTAGATTTTGAGTCTGAAAATCTCCCACTATTCTCAGATTGGCCAGAGCTGCTTACGTGAGCAGTTCTGTCCAATCAGTGAATAGAGGGAGTGTCTTAGACTCAATCTGAGTAGCGCTGTGGCCATTTTGAGACAACACGGAGGGGACCATAAAACGACAGCTCTACGGCAGTAGGGCACAACTGAAGGGCACCAGGTAATACTATACCATATACCCCATCATATTTATATTTTGTCCTGAGACTGGAGGGTCGCTTTAACAACTTTATTGTGACCAAAAATTGTTGTGAGAAACAGTGATTGAGGGTTTTCTTATGGATGTGACTGCAGCTCAACTTCAAAATTGTCATCATGCTACTTTCTTCTCTCATTCCTCTTTGCTTCTCCTTTATTACGTTACTATTTTTACTTCCCACTGTCACCCCTGTCCTTTGCAGCCACCAAATGACAGCATTAGTCCAAGCACAGCTTCTCTAGTGCAGAAAGAAGAAAGCCAATTAACCTCGTTATTACAACATCCGGTTTGTGTGAATCGCTGCAAATTGACTAAATCCAGTCCCATGAGATACATTAAATACTACACTACACATAGACCATAACATTCCCCAGACAAGTAGAGGATATCAGAGGCTTCTGAACCAGTTCTGTATTTGTAAAAGTGGCTCTGAAGCTTTCACGCACTATAGGCTAATTAAAAGGAGAATGTACAGTATTAAAGGCTATGAACACCTTTTGAAATAGTTTGGTTTTTTTTACGAAAATGTTTATCAGTGTTTTTTGTGGAACTTTCTAAACACTTTTTAATCAAAAAAAATAAAATTATTTTGTAGTTACAGCTGCTTAGTATCCTATATACCGAGCACTGTATCTTGCGCTGAAACCTGCGGCACTGACGGGTTCAGGGTCAGCGGGTCCTGCGTGTCTCTGAACCGCAGGATCGAGCGGTTACTGATCACTTCTAAGTTCATAACTTAGATGTGATAGATTACAGGTGGATACTGCATGTCAAAGACACGCAGTACCCGCCGACGCTGAACCAGTCAGTGCCGCAGACCTGATGGATACAGGCTTCAGCACAAAATACAGTGCTCTGTATACAGGATATAAACTGTGGTGCAGTTTTTAGCCCGGAATGTCCACTGCGAAAAACCAGAAGACCGCTGCAGCCTGTGATTGGCTGCAGCGGCAGAGACATGGATTGAAGAGTCAACCAATGAGGCCGGCCCTCTGACGTCATCCAGGCCGGCCTCTTGGGATGATTTTCAGCACATGTGACCGCCGCTACAGCCTGTGATTGGCTGCAGCAGTCACATGGTATTAAGCATCATTCCAGGAGGGAACACAGATATATTATAGTATGAGATATATTGTTTTTTCTTGTATGAGATATATATATTTTTTTGTGGCGGAATCACTGCGAACCCGCCGCAAAAAATGCAACAACTGCTATTTGTTGTGGGTGTTACCTCCCCATTGAATTCAATGGGGAAAACCCGCAATAAATAAGCAGCGTATACGCAAATACAAATAGACATGCAGCGGAATAAAATTCAGCTCCGCAGGTAAATTTCTGAGCGTTTTTTCCGCTCAGTATTTACGCAGCGTGTGGATGAGATTGATTTTATCTCATCCACTTTGCTGCTACTGTATTTGCTAAAGACGTACCGCAACAAACCCCCTTGCGGAAAATCCGCAGTATTTACGCAGCGTGTACTGACCCTATTACAGTATACATTTAAATGGGAGAAAGCTGTAATACTGTCAACCGCCACTACAAGTGTGTCCGTGATTCACAGTGTGAGCGGTAATGGAAATGAAGGGGAAGCAGCGCTCGTACGAGTACTGTGGATAGGCCATCAATTTTTGTGGACTGGAAACATCACATCTGTAATGGTCAAATGATGTCAGCAAACCAGCTTTGGAAAATGGTCTCTAAAAGCCAGTTTGCTCACTATTCATTGTAAGCTCTGCCTTGCGCCCAGCGTGTAAGAAGTGCACACATATTTGGTATCATTGAAGTCGGCAGCAGTTGCCAAAAATGTATTCAGGTGTGTTTACCCAGTGGTATGCACCTCATGTAAAAAAAACATCATCTAAAATCACATATTCACATTTTGTTTTCCATTTTTCCTTCCATATTTATTTTTCTGAGAAAAACAATACCAAATACATGTAGGTTGGAGAAATAATAGAACAACAATGTGCTTTTAAATTGGCACATGGCTAAAATGTAAAAATGGACCTCGTCAGGAAGGAAGGTAAAGCTTCTGGTCAGGAAGTGGTTAAAGGAGTTGTCCGAGATTAAATGACTTTGTGTTAATGCTTGTAATTACATTTGTAATATACTTACATTTTCCAAAGTGGCCCCGTTTCCAGATCCTGCCGTGGGGAATTTGATGGGTGACGTCACACTCTGCACTGACTCTGGCCGCTGTGTTGATCTTCAATTCTTTGCCGGGTATACGACACGTCACTTGTGACATGCCGTGTATGGACTGTTCTGCTGCACAGCCCGTAACGTGCATGCGCTGTCACTGCTATTCTCGCGGTCCCTGCTGTTCTCGAGATAGCATGCACGTTACAACAGAACAGCCCAAACACGGCATGTCACAAGTGACGTGTCGTATGCCCGGAAAAGAATTGAAGATCAACACAGCGGCCAGAGTCAGTGCAGAGAGTGACGTCACCAGTGAAGTACCCCACGGCAGGATCTGAAAACGGGGCCACTTTGGAAAATGTAAGTATATTACAAATGTATTTACACTTTATAAATTACAAGAATTAACACAAAGTCATTTAATCTCGGACAACCATTTTAAGTAATAAACTTTGCTTCAAAGTGGGTCTTCAGGGAAGATCTTGGGGAATGTGATCTACAGCAAGTGTTAAGGATACTTGCCCATAAAGAAAAACTTTCAGTAGATGTCGTAAGGCCTTATTAAGATTGAGGATAGGCCATCAATTTTTAGCGACTGGAAAACCCTTTTAACTTGTGGCTGGATAAACATTCTCGCAACACTTGTAAACAATCATACAATGTAAAACAGATTATATTACAAAAAAAAAAGAAGAGCGCTACACGTGTTCTGCTTAGTGAATTAAAGTTATAGGACCCCATTAAAACCGTTTAAAGGATCATGTGAAATTGATATCCCATTATAGAGAAAACGAACGCCTTAATGCACCTTGCTTCATTCTACTTTTAGAAAACCACTTTAATTATACAGCTGAATTTATTAGGCAAGTTCATCTCCTGTTTTATGCAAAAACAATTAAGAGGTAATCAAGGCTGCTTCTAAGTGTATAAAACAATAAGACAAAGCCCCAAGGGACAATGGTGAAAGCATCAGGAGTGCCTGAAATAAACAGATGCTTATTGCACTTGGAAATTGAAGATTACTATAGTAATTGATTTAGCTCCAATTTAACTTCGCTTACAAAAAAGTGAAATAAAGCAAAGCCAAGATGTATCCTAAAAGAAATGAGTAAGTGGAGGAGCGCTATGTAATGATGGACCCTGAGGCAATGGGAAGAAAGTAGAAAGTAATGTGCGGGACAGTCTGCAAAATTTACATTAATATTCTGTTATAAGGCTGAAAATAGAGACTACTATCAACCAAAGATAGTTACTACATTTTCTACATAACATACATATGCCCATTTATTACTGGAATATCTCAGTATGTAGATCTTGAGCATAAATATGTACTTTTATTTAAAAGGTTTTCAAATATTAGCTCTGTACAGCTGTGCAGAATCCGTCAGCAGATTTGAGCCCATTAAACTGCTGACAGAGCTTCATAGGTTCTGTGGAGTCTAGTTTAAATATACCTATATCGGTGATCATATTGCACTGAAAAAAGAGAAAATAATGTTTTAATACCTCACAAGCTGCATGCAAATTAGCAGGTAAGTGTCCGCTGGGAGTTCCTGAATCCTGAAGTGTCTTGACTCTTCTGTGATAAAACCGCCCCTAACGCCTCCCCTGTGCTGATGATTTATGTGAAAGGGGCGTGCAGAATCAATACCCCCTGCATTGTGGAGCCGATGCTTGTCAAGTTACTCAACAGCAGAAAGGAGGGGTTAGGGCTGCTTTACAGCAGAAAAGTGAATAATTATGATTTTTTTTAACATGGAAGCCTATGGGCGACATATGCCACTGTATGGCATACGTCACTGGCAACCATAAGTTATGAGCTTTTTAATAGCTTTTCATGATGTATACATTAAAACGGATGCCATAATAGCCTATGGGTGACAGATGCCTGTGACAGATGCCTAACAATAGCATCTGTCACCAGGGGCGTAACTAGGAAACACTGGGCCCCATAGCAAACTTTTGACTGGGCCCCACTCCCCTGGGTTCTACACACAGCCCGGCCTTATAGATAGTGCCCCCTGTAAATAGTGGCATACAGCCCCCTCCTTTAGATAGTGCTATACAGCCCCCCTGTAGACAGTGCTATACAGCCTCCCCATACAGTGCTGTGCCATACAGCCCCCCTGTAGATATTGCTATACAGCTTCCCCATACAGTGCTATACAGCCCTCCCTGTAGACCGTGCTATACAGCCCCCCCTGTAGACAGTGCTATACAGCCTCCCCATACAGTGCTATGCCATACAGCCCCCCTGTAGACATTGCTATACAGCTTCCGCCTTACAGTGCTATACAGCCCTCCCTGTAGGCTGTGATATACACTACCGTTCAAAAGTTTAGGGCCACTTAGAAATTTCCTTATTTTTGCCAGAAAAGCACAGTTTTTTTCAATGAAGATAACATTAAATTAATCAGAAATACACTCTATGCTTTTTTAATGTGCTAAATGACTATTCTAGCTGCAAACATCTGGTTTTTAAAGCAATTTCTACATAGGTGTATAGAGGCCCATTTCCAGCAACCATCACTCCAGTGTTCTAATGGTACATTGTGTTTGCTAACTGTGTTAGAAGGCTAATGGATGATTAGAAAACACTTGAAAAACCTTGTGCAATTATGTCAGCACTGCTGTAAACAGTTTTGCTGTTTAGAGGAGCTATAAAACGGACCTTCCTTTGAGCTAGTTGAGAATCTGGAGCATTACATTTGTGGGTTCGATTAAACTCTCAAAATGGCTAGAAAAAGAGAGCTTTCATGTGAAACTCGACAGTCTATTCTTGTTCTTAGAAATGAAGGCTATTCCATGCAAGAAATTGCCAAGAAACTGAAGATTTCCTCCAACGGTGTGTACTACTCCCTTCAGAGGACAGCACAAACAGGCTCTAACCAGAGTAGAAAGAGAAGTGGGAGGCCCCGCTGCACAACTGAGCAACAAGACAAGTACATTAGAGTCTCTAGTTTGAGAAATAGACGCCTCACAGGTCCTCAACTGGCAGCTTCATTAAATAGTACCCGCAAAACGCCAGTGTCAACGTCTACAGTGAAGAGGCGACTCCGGGATGCTGGCCTTCAGGGCAGAGTGGCAAAGAAAAAGCCATATCTGAGACTGGCTAATAAAAGGAAAAGATTAATATGGGCAAAAGCACACAGACATTGGACAGAGGAAGATTGGAAAAAAGTGTTTTGGACAGACGAATCGAAGTTTGAGGTGGTTGGATCACACAGAAGAACATTTGACGCCATCTGTCAAGCATGGTGGAGGTAATGTGATGGTCTGGGGTTGCTTTGGTGCTGGTAAAGTGGGAGATTTGTACAAGGTAAAAGGGATTTTGAATAAGGAAGGCTATCACTCCATTTTGCAACGCCATGCCATACCCTTTGGACAGCGCTTGATTGGAGCCAATTTCATCCTACAACAGGACAATGACCCAAAGCACACCTCCAAATGATGCAAGAACTATTTAGGGAAGAAGCAGGCAGCTGGTATTCTATCTGTAATGGAGTGGCCAGCGCAGTCACCAGATCTCAACCCCATAGAGCTGTTGTGTGAGCAGCTTGACTGTATGGTACGCAAGAAGTGCCCATCAAGCCAATCCAACTTGTGGGAGGGGCTTCTGGAAGCATGGGGTGAAATTTCTCCCGATTACAACTGCAAATTAACAGCTAGAATGCCAAAGGTCTGCAATGCTGTAATTGCTGCAAATGGAGCATTCTTTGACCAAAGCAAAGTTTGAAGGAGAAAATTATTATTTCAAATAAAAATAATTATTTCTAACCTTGTCAATGTCTTGACTATATGTTCTAGTCATTTTGCAACTCATTTGATAAATATAAGTGTGAGTTTTCATGGAAAACACAAAATTGTCTGGGTGACCCCAAACTTTTGAACGGTAGTGTACTTTCAAGTATCACAAAGAGGCACAATTAGAGATTGGCCTCTAATCCCACCCAATCCCCGCTCATACACACCCGGTTCAGCGAACACAGTATAATGCCCCATAGCTGCCGCCATACAGTATAATGCCCCCACAGATGCCCCATAGAGTATAATGCCCACAGATGCCCCCATGCAGTAAAATGCCAGAATTCCCCCATGCAGCATAATACCCCCATAGCTGCCCCCACAGTATGCCTCCCATAGCTGCCCCCACACACAGTATAATACCTTGCATAGCTGCGCCACAGTATAATGCCCCCATAGCTGTCCCCACAGTATAATACCCCCATAGCTGCCCCCACACAGTATAATGCCCCCCATAGTTGCCCCCACAATATAATGCCCCCATAGCTGCCCCCACAGTATAATGCCCCCGTAGCTGTCTCCACAGTATAATGCCATCCATAGCTGTCCCCACAGTAGAATGCCCCCATACTTTATAATGCCCCCCATAGCTGTCCCCACGGTATAATGCCCCCCCATAGCTGTCCCCACAGTATAATACCCCTTATAGCTGCCCCCACAATATAATGCCCCCATACAGTATAATGCCGCATCATATAGTAAAATGCTACTATAGCTGCCAACATATCAGCCCCCCTTCCCTACCCAGTATAATGCCCCATAGTGCCTAATAGAAAAATAATAACATAATTACTTACCTATCCCCGTTCCCATAACAGGTGGAGGATCCTTCTCCTCCAGTCTGTGCTGTGAGTGACTCGGCGCAGACAGGCGATGACGTCACTACATCGCGCCTGCCTGCACCGAGCCGCTCACGACAGAGTGAATGCTGGAGCACGGAGCTGTTAGCTTCTTGCTCCAGCATTCAGGACCAGCACGGTGAGCGCTGTGTGGCTACGGGGGCCCTGCAGGCCCCCCAGGTTTAGGGGTCCGGTCGCAATTGCGACTCCTAGAGCCACGCCACTGTATACAGTGGCCTATGGCAGAGCAGGGAGATACCTTCCTGCTCGGTTATAGTGTTCAATAGTAGGTCATTAAAATAATTATTTTTTCTTTCTTTTACTTCTCGATGGGGGCTGCCATTTTTTTTTCCATCTCTGTATGTGTCGATTAACGACACATACAGAGATGGAACACGGCACATACATCCCCATAGAGAATGCGAACGGGAGCCGTTCCATTCACTATAGCGTATGCCGTCTGTGTGGGAACAGCTCATGCGCCGCTCCCACACAGTCCAAAAGGAAGGTCTTCGGCAAAGCGACATCCGGTGCCATTTTCATGTGGACCGGAAGCCGCGGCCGGACAGTAAGATGACTACTTCCGGTCGCGGCTTCCGTCCATATGTTCAGAAGAAAGGACTAGGAGCGGAAGCGTCGGCGGCAGGTAAGTTATGTTTGTGTATGTGATGTGTGTGTGTGTATGTTCGTATTATACTGTCTGATTACCACTGTATCTAATCCTCCTACACTGTGCATTCGCTCAAAAAATGGCGGCACACAGTGTAGGAGGTTTGAACATTCAATCCCCTGCTTTCTCCTGGCACTAGCCAGGATAAAGGAGGGGGTATTGTTTGAGGACACTAGAGCGAGTGTGTCTTCTCCAATTTTGCAGCATAAAGCAATGAGGTTGCTTTACCACATGCCAATGCTGCAATTTTGGGAATTGCTCCCTTTAGTGACCAGCACATGGAAATGTTATAAATTAGAATCTAATTTATAATATTTCCTGACTTGTGAAAAAATTTAAAAAATTTGAAAAATGTGTAATCATTTATATACTAACAGTTTAACTAAAAAAAATATAAATATTTTTCTAGCGACACATTCCCTTTAATTGAGTGCAAAAATACATAAGCAACTTCTTGAAGATGAAAACGGATAATTCCAGGTACCTATCCACTTATGACCTTCAAGAATAAAATGTGTATAGAATGCTATAAATCTGAAGACACCCATTAAGCAGCTTGTGCATGACCTTGTGTATGCCACTGACAGTATTTTTGTAAAACAGCTGGGTATAAGTCCAGTGTAAATCACGCCTGGCCTTTGTACTGGCATTTAATCTCTGACTCACATAAATATACACGCAGATGTTCAATCCTCAGGAGTCCTCCACAAGTGATCTACTCACCAGTTTTAAGCGGATGTTGAAATGAATTATTTGGCCTGAGACTCCTGAGATGGAAGCCCGTGCTATGTCGTTCATTATGTCTATGAACAAGAATCCATTTTTGTTCTCTGTATCTTAAAACAATTTGAAGTTCTGCAACTGACTTGTGTAACATTTTGTCTCAATGTTTCTTCCTCTTTCTTAAAGTAATGGCCGACTGCAGACAATGAATCTGCTCACACAGCTAAAAATATGATGAATACAATTATCAAAAACATGTGATATAATGTATACGTGTTCTTTTTATGATGACTCAAGGTCACAGACCCATGTGACTGAGGGAGGGGAGGCATGGACAGAATGGGTATATAACATATGTATTGTTCCTTAATAAATTAGAGAATCTGATTGCACTTACATAGTGTCAAGTGTGTTGAATTCTCTCCGATGCATTGTAATTCCTGCAAGATCTCCCATTTGAAACCAGATAAGAGATTACAATGAGGTCCAGTTGATGACCTGCCTAAATTGATGTCCCCAACACTCCCATCAACAAGTGTCTTTATCCACTTCTCAAGCAGGCCTTTTTCTACAACAATCTCACAAGGTCAACAAACTGACAGATCCATCTGTTCATTACAAGACCAATCCCACAGACACTCTTAGGGCATGGTCACACGTGGCGTATTTCTGCAGACACTGTCTGCATCAATACCGCAGATAATCTGCGTTGCAGATTCCGTTGCGCCTTTGCCTTAAATGTGAAGTAAATTGCTGCGGATTAGTCGTTGCGTATTCAGGTGAAGGGTACATCCTGCTCTCTTTTAAAACATTCCATCTCAGTCTGGCTATAGACCTCGAAACACATAGGTCCAGCCAGAATGAAGAAATATCCTGTTCGTAAAACCAATCTGCAACGCAACACACATAACATCTGCGGATTTCATTGCGTAATTTTGCAACTCCACTGAAGTCAATGGAGAAATTCTAAGTACGCACCACGTCCGCAACAGCCAGTGTATGCTGCGGATTTCCAGTGCGGACTGTCCGCAGCGGAATTGCACAGCAATTCCGCCACGTGTGAACATGCCCTTAGCATTAAACACCATATTTAGAAAATCAGAACTGAAAAATTTATTTTGCCTTGTTCTCTCGACTTTGGGTCAGCACTATTTTTGAACTATAAGGCCTCATGCCCACAACCGCATTTGTTTTTGCGGTCCACAAATGCACAGGTCCATTGCGGACCGTGGGACCTCAAAAAATCCTCGTTGTGCATCCGTGTGTCATCCGCATTCACGGATCCACAACAATTAACCAGTATTGGTGAATCCGCAATTGCGGACCTTAAAATGACATGCCCGCAATTGCATCCCCCACACTGCTTCGTGTTAATCACGGTCATGTGCATAGAAAAGAATGGGTCCGCAAATTATCCGCAAAAATGCGGATAAACTGTGGCTGCAAGAATATAGGACAAAAGGATTTTATGGTCTTTTTTTAATTTTTTATAAACTTTATCAATTTTTAGTTCTACTCGGGGTACATGGCTACATAGTACGGTTGAAAAAAATACATATGTCGATCAAGTCCAACCAAGGGATTGGAGAAAGGGAAGAGATATGGGTAAACTATAGAACTTTGTTTTACCCCTATTGATCCAGAAAAAGGTGTTTAAAACAAAAACCAAAATAAAACAAACCTATAAAAGGCATCTACTAATCTGCCTTAAAAATTTCCCAACTCAACATACAAAAAAAAAATAATCTATATATTTACATAGGCGCTGATATTATTTTGTATTACAAAAATAACTTAAGCCTTTTTTAAAGCCTTCTACTGTCACTGCTGTGGCAGTGAAGCTCCTTCTGCATGATCCCCGACACCGGGTTGCTCACCCCTGCTGCCGGCGTCCTGGACGTCAATGTGACTCTGCTCCCATCCACCGCACTCCTCCTCTCCCTTAGGCTGGATTTACACGAGCGTGTGCGTTTTGCGCGCGCAAAAAACTGAATTTTGCGCGTGTTGCGGGTGCGTGTGTCATGCGTATATGCAGGGTTTCTGCGTTTTTAACGCACGTGCAGCATGCGCATTTTCCGCGCGTTAAAAAAACGGAGATAGGCATTATGGAGAGGCCAGCCTAGAAAAAGGCACCCTTGCCGCACACCTGCTTGCTGTGTGCACGTTATGAGCCTTTTTTCACCTTGCTGAAAAATGGTGTTCATTCACACACTTTACTGCCTTTTTGTTTTATAATCCACATTTATGCCGTCTACGTCGGTGGCCCGTGTGCTGCTAGCGTGGATGATTTCTCGGAGATTTGGCGAGCGGCGTCTCATGCTACAGGACCAACCGCGTAGAAGAGGGAGGATTTGGGTTCATCCTCTTGTGGCCCAACGCACCTCCAAAGGGCACTTTCATACCCTCTATGATGACCTCCGGCGTCACCCACATTTCGATAGTTTTGCTTTATGTCTGTGGCCACGTTTGATATGCTGCTTGAGCAGATTCGTACAGGAATCACCTACCAGGACACAAACATGCGGAGCTGCATTTCCCCAGAGGAGCGACTCATTGTGACTTTGAGGTATGTGTGTTTTCTAATTAGTGCTTACAGGATGCTTTGTGGGTTTCATGTCCTACATAACATGTGTTATTTGTTGTATGTGTTTTTCCCGTCATGTAGATTTCTGGCCACAGGCAATAGTTACCATTCTTTACATTTTGAATTTCTTCTGGGAGTGACCACCATTTCATGCATTGTGACATCCACCTGTGTCGTGCTGTGGCAGAGATTAAATAGCACGGTGATGCCTCAGCCGACGCGACAACACTGGCTTAGTATTTCTGAAGAATTTTTGCTTGCCACCCAATTTCCTCATTGTATTGGTGCACTAGACGGGAAGCACATTCGTGTGAAGAAACCCCCCCCCCCCCCCACTCTGGCTCCAGATACTATAACTACAAGCAGAATTTTTCTATCCTCTTGTTGGCCTTGGCGGACAGTAATTATTGTTTTACAATAGTAGACATTGGGTCGTATGGAAGCTCTGCTGATGCACGCATATTTCGCTCATCCAGAATGGGACAACGGCTTATGACAAATCAACTTGCTGTGCGTGAACCTACCATCCTCCCTGGCTCCAGCGGCCCACCAATCCCATACGTAATCGTTGCAGATGAGGGTTTTGCCCTGACAAGGCAAGTAATGTGTCCATTTGCTAGAAGGGGCTTGGATGAGCGTAGGCGCATCTTCAATTACCGGCTATGCAGAGCGCGAAGATGTGTCGAATGTGCCTTTGGCATCATGTCAAACAAGTGGAGGGTCTTTATCACAACAATGCAAATGTCACCGCAGAATGTGACACGTATCATCCAAGCGTGTGTAGTTCTGCATAACTTTACCCGCATACATGATGCCAGTTTTGAAGCAGAATATATCCATACAAATGCAACCACCACCAACATTGTGCCGCCAATTCCACTAGGGAGGGCACAAACATCTGGACTCCGAGTGCGCGAAAGATTTGCCGAATATTTTGACAGCCCTGCTGGAGCAGTACCATGGCAGCACGATGCCATTTAAAGGGTGGCATAATTATTAGTATTGTCAAAAAAGGTCCTTAGTGACCCGTATATTTTCTTTTTTGTTGGGGCTTGTAGTGTTAGGGACTTGCAATACATGAGGACCCTTGATGTGGGTTGCGAGCTTATATCTTTTGGGGTTTCGACTTAGCATTTAGCAGGCAAACAGGTAATTGGATCAGAATAACATTGGCTATACCAATGTTTTCTCATACAATCACAACTGTCCTTTGTGCGTCAAATATGATAGCACTTCACGGCCACATTTAAATCACGTTTAAATCAAGCCAAACCCCAACAGATGAACTAATACCTCAATGATGTCGTGCAACAATGTTGGGCCCTGTAAACCGTGTGGAAAAGTACAACAACAACCAGATTGGCAAACATTGTGAAAAAGAGGTGTAAAAAAGAATGCACACACTCATTTGCAAATAGAAAACCTGAGTTTATGTTCTGGCCACACAAAACCCCAAGCACGAACATATGTAAAGAACAATCCCCAATTTGCACCAAGATGATGCTACAACAAGAATAAGCAAACACTGAAGTATATAAGAAAAACAAAACTTGCTTCAACAGGCACTCCTACAAGTCATGGTACTCATGAGGCGGGGATGTGTAAGTGAACATTTCAGCACCACTATGCTGTCCACGGGCCTGCACAGGATGTTCCTTAAAGGGAATGTGTTGCCAGAAAAACATGTTTTTTTAAAAAAAATTAAACATTTAGTGTGTGGGTGATTAAACATTGTTCAAATTTTTTTTATTTTTTTCGCGAGTCAGGAAATATTATAAATTATTTCTAATTTATAATACTACCCATTTTTGGTCACTAGATGGAGCTAGTTCCCAAAATTGCAGCATTGCAGCATTGGGTTAAAAGCCCTCGCTCTAGTGAGCTCTCAGCATCCCCCCCTCCTTTATCCTGGCTAGTGCCGGGATAAACGAGGGGTTTGAAAGGTTTAACCTCCTACACTGTGTGTCGCCATTTTTTGAGGTAACCCACAGTGTAGGAGGTTTACATACAGTAGTAAACACACACAAACACTAACATACATTGAAATCTCTTACCTGCTCCTGCCGCCGCGGCTCCCTCCGGCCCGTCCGCTCCGTTTGCTGCCGCTGTTCCATGTGCACAAGTCCGGAAGCCGCGACCGGAAGTAGTAATATTACTGTCCGGCCGCGACTTCCGGTCCACAGGAAAATGGCGCCGGACGGCGCCAATTTCGAATAGGACTGTGTGGGAGCGGCGCATGCGCAGTTCCCACACAGACGCCGTACACGGCAGTCAATGGGACGGGAGCCGTTCGCAGTCCCTATGGGACTGTGGCTGCCGTATTCCATGTCTGTGTGTGTCGTTAATCGACACACACAGAAATGGAACAAAAAATGGCAGCCCCCATAGGGAAGAAAAAGTGTAAAAATAAGAAACAGTAAAACACAAACACACAAATGAATATAAACGTTTTTATTAAAGCACTAACATCTTTAACATATAAAAAAATTATTTGTGATGACACTGTTCCTTTAACCGCATAGTGGTGCTGATGCTGCACCTGGTAGCCGTGACTTTGCATAGGAGGAGGATAGCTTTACGCGGCTCTGCTGTAGGCCGGAAAATGTCGGTCACGGGCCGGCATAGGACCAGGCAAAAATCGTGCAGGCAATGGCCTATAGTGATGTTGCCGTGCGCTGGGGGTGGCCGGATGGGATGGCCCAGGTACATTGTACCCCACAGAAGGCTCTGGTAATCCACGCCAATGCTCTATTGCGTAGAAGCACTGGCGTGGATTGTTGGGAGGTGTAGCACTGTCGATCTCTGAAATTATTGAGTCCTGGAGGTGCGCCAGCCTATGGTCCGGTACCTTTCTAAGGGGACCATGCTGCGGCAAAAGAAGTCGTAGCCGTCCTCATCTGCTGAGCGCCGCAGGTATTCCAGGACCCTGGCGTCCACTTGCGCACTTGCGGAAGGCATGTGGCTGCGTCTGCGTCTGGCTGCTGCAGGATGTTGTCGCACTTCGTCCGGTGTCACATGTTCTTGCGCGGACGCTAGTGGCGCTGGTTCCTGAGCTGTCGGCTCCGAGGTTAGGGCCAGCAGGGGATTGGCGTTATCTGGCGCTTGGGACTCCTCATGGGCAGGCTCCTCTTCAGAATCGACTAGATTGTCGCTGGTTCTAGAATATAAATGTATAATGATTAGAAACTTTTCAACAAGGAACAAACAGCCTCTTTTGAGTACATGACATGTGAACACAGACAATTGTTCAAGCGACAGTAGGATTACTTACACTCGCATCTCCATGATGTCTTTCAGAAACATGAGCTGCTGGGTGTAGAGGTACTTCCTTATTTTTGAAGCACCATATCCACTTCGGCCTCTGGTGCCATACTCCCTTCGGAACTGATCCCTGGTGCTCTTTTCCCCTGGGTCTTCACATCATCTACTGCACAAGGAACCAAAAATTAAATGGTCAGTCATTATGTTACAGCACACACAGCTACACTTCAAAACATTTTCATTGCGTTACACAGCAACATACATTACACAAGGTGATGATGCAGCGACACAAACGAAACGTTGGGCATTTTGGAAATGTTAGCACAGGGACACACTATTGAATCTGGATGACATTACATCTATAAAGACATGTACTCACCAATTCTCTTACGGTCGCATGTGGTGCTTTTAGCCCATTCCTGGCTGAAGAGCGACTGGGCTATGTGGTCCCATGCCACTTCTTTGGCAGTACGGTCGTGGTAGGACTCCGCACACGTGTCCCACACCTCGGGCCTCTCCTGCACAAGGTAGATCAACTTCTCCACATCTAAAGCACTAGGCATGCCTGCAGTTCTCGGTGTCCAGCTCTGTATGTACCAAACAAGTTCCAAAGCACTTCCTGGTTTGTGCTAGTTTGGACAAGTTGTCTAAGTAATTTACACACACTTTACAAGTGTTGCGTGAAAAACGCATGTCCCACGGAGGTGCCTCCGTGTGGCATGCGTGATTTTCACGCACCCATTGACTTCAATGGGTGCGTGATGCGCGAAAAACGCACAAATATTGGACATGCGCAAAAATCACGGACTGTCTGCACGGCCCCATAGACTAACATAGGTCCGTGCGAGGCGCGTGAAAATCACGCGCATTGCATGGACGTATTACACGTTCGTGTAAATAAGCCCTAATACTGCGGCTGTTTCAGTGTCCCATAGGGTGCGCAGCTTCTTAAAGGGCCAGTGAGCACACACTGAAATCATTCCCCAGCCAATCCAAGATGTCCAGTATATATTTAAAGCAGTTTCACTGGTCACCTGACGCGTGAGCAACTTTGGGTCAACGGTAATTTGTTAGTGCGAAGGCTCTATTGCTGTGCTCTGTACATCAAAGCATCTATTCCGGCCTGTCTCCATCTCATGCACCTGTCTCAACTCTCTGCCTGGTTATGTCCCTGCACGGACTCTGCTAGTACTGACCTCGGCCGAACCCCAATTGTCCTTTTGCCTGACTCTCTGCTGTACTGCTCCAGTGTCTCCAGGTCCATTGGTTCAGCTGCTACTTAAACCGGGACCGCCTCAGGAGGTCTCGACCTGGTGGTCTTTCCGCAGCAAAGTCCAGATCCCCGTACGGGGGTTAAAGGATATACCCGGGAGGCCACTTAGACAACGCCCTAAGAGGTGACACAAAGTCAAACCATCTAGTAGCACAATGGGTTCACAATCCACTGATACTATAGACCAGTTCCTAGGTAGGTAGGCTATTCCCAGTTCTTATGATAATAAAGTCTTATTTCCTCTTGAGATTGAACCTTCTTTTCTCCAGACAGTGGGAGTGCCATTTATATACTTCTACAAATTAATCATGTCGCCTCTTAGATATCGATTTTCAAGACTAGATAGATGTAATTATTTTAATCTCTCATATAGCGAAGATTCTACATTCCCCTTATTAGTTTAGTTGCTCCTCAATGTATTTTCTTCAAATCCAGGGCATTCTTTCTATAAACTGGAGATTAGAACAGAACTGCATATTCTGGAGGAGACCGCACTAAGGCTTTGTAAAGTGGTAACATTTTGTCCCTGTCCCACGTATCCATGACTTTTAAAAAACATGACCGTATTATATTGGCCTTAAAAACCCTGTCCCCTCCAGCCTATTACACCTGGGAAAGAATCCACCAAACCACCAAAGTATGGCAGGTCATATCAAGCAATATACACCACCCAGCAGTCATATGCGTAATGACGTCCATCATCATGGTGATAACCCGCAACATATTCATACCTTCTCATTATACCCCTATATGTCTCCAAAAATGTTCCTAAATATCCCCCTATCTCTTATTAGCTCCACAGACGCTAGACACGAACCATCCAGCCATAACGCCCACATCTCCTCAATTTGTTTTAAAGGGAATGTGTCGCTAGAAAAATATATTTTCATATTTTTTTTTAGTTAAACGGTTAGTCAATAAATGATTACACATTGTTCTATTTTTTTTTATTTTTTCACAAGTCAGGAAATATTATAAATTAGATTCAAATTTATAACATTTCCATGTGCTGGTCACTAGAGGGAGCAATTCCCAAAATTGCAGCATTGCAATGTGGTAAAGCAACCTCATTGCTTTATGCTGCAAATTTGGTGTAGACACACACGCTCTAGTGTGCTCACACAATGCCCCCTCCTTTATCCTGGCTAGTGCCAGGAGAAAGGAGGGGGTTGAATGTTCAAACCTCCTACACTATGTGCTGCCATTTTTTGAGCGAATGCACAGTGTAGGAGGATTAGATACAGTGTAATCACACAGTGTAACATGAACAAACACAAACATAACTTACCTGCTCCTGCCGCCGCCGCTGCCTCCGCTCCTAGTCCTTGCTTCTGAACATATGGCCGGAAGCCGCGGCCGGAAGTAGTCATCTTAATGTCCGGCCGCGGCTTCCGGTCCACATGAAAATGGCGCCGGATGTCACTCAGCCGAAGACCTTCCTTTTGGACTGTGTGGGAGCGGCGCATGCTCCGTTCCCACACAGACGGCGTACGCTATGGTGAATGGAACGGCTCCCGTTCGCATTCACTATGGGGATGTATGTGCCGTATTCCATCTCTGTATGTGTCGAATATATAGGTTTTTCCATGGATACAAGCCAATTCACTTTGGCAACATATTCTACCCTTGTAGGAAGAAGCTCCTGCCACCATTTCTGAGCAATTAATTTCCTTGCCATATATAGCAAACGAGCTACAGCAGTTTTAAATACCTCAGAACCCATTAGATCGTTCACATAACCCAACACACACACATATGGCATCATTGTAAGATTAGCAGAATACACCCCATTAACTATCTCCACCATCTTCCTCCAGAATGTTTCAATATGTGGGCATGACCACATCATATGTAAGGCCTCATGCACACGACCGTAATTTTGTCCACCCGTAAATACGGGCGTATATACGGGTCCCTGGTCACACGTATTCCACCAGTATTTCACCCGTATTTACAGACCCGTGCCCATAATTACGGTCCCATTGGCACCCGTATTCCACCCGTACTTACTGATCCGTTAAAAAAAAGGTGGGGGCTGGAAATGAGGTAAAAATCATGACCAAAGTCCTCAAGAGAGTCACATGATCGCAGAAACGCCTTTCTAGGTGCCATTTGTACATTGTGAGAGCTGTGTGCGATTCCTGTGCTGAGATAGTTTGGAATATTGGCGTTTATTTCGCAGCAAGGATGTCTCGTGTGGATGATGCTCTGCTGTATTGGCTGGTCTCGCGTCGATTTGGACAGCGACCTGTGCTGGACGAGGAACCGTTGAGGAAGAAGAGGAGGTATTGGGTTCATCCCATTGTCTCCCAAAGGCCCAGGAAGGGACATTTCCATAGCCTTTACGATGATCTGAGGAAGCACCCTGAAAAGTTTCACAACTTCTGCCGCATGTCCATCTCTAGCTTTGACCGTCTGTTGTCGGACCTCCATCCTGGAATCACCTTAGAGGACACTAACATGCGACAGTGCATCTCTCCAGAGGAAAGGCTCATCGTCACTCTCAGGTAAAACACAATGTCCCCTGTGCCCAAAATTAGTAGAAAGTTAGTAGAACCGTAAATGTCCCCTGTGGCCTTCCCCGTCATATCATGCATAACCGTAGTAGTTGTCCCCTGTGTGAAACTGATGTCCTGTTACCCTATACCAGCAGTACTAATTTTTGGATGCCTTTCTTGACAGATTCCTGGCAACCGGCAACTCCTTTGCATCCCTGCATTTTGAGTTTTTGCTGGGGTGCTCTACAATTTCGCAGATCGTCCGTCTGACCTGCCAAGTCATCTGGCAGCGCCTGAGAGCGTCGGTGATGCCACAGCCCAAGACAGAAGATTGGCTACGGATTGCGGAGGGCTTCTATCAATCTGCACAGTTTCCCAACTGTGTGGGAGCGCTGGATGGGAAGCACATTCATGTGAAGAAGCCGCCTCACTCTGGGTCCCTATATTACAATTATAAATAGTTTTTATCGGTGGTGCTGTTGGCCTTGGCTGACAGCAACTACCGGTTTGTAATTGTTGATATAGGGGCCTATGGGAGCTCCTCGGATGCTGGCATCTTCAGGGCTTCCCGAATGGGTGAACGTCTTCTCTCAAACCAGCTTGCCATTCCGGAACCAAGGCAACTACCTGGATGTTCCGGTCCACCAGCGCCATTTGTCATCGTGGCAGATGAAGGTTTTGGCCTATCACGCCATGTGTTGCAGCCATTCCCCCGCCGTGATCTTGATAACCGGAGGCGCATTTTTAATTACCGGCTCACCCGTGCGAGACAATATGTGGATTGTGCCTTCGGGATCCTGAGCAACAAATGGGGTTTATTCCAGAGCCCCCTTCAATTGGATCCCCAGAATGTGATACTGGTTACCCAAGCCAGCGTCATTCTGCACAATTTCTGCAGGATCCACGAATCAACACAAGACATTGACCTGGACGCTGTACATGCAAATTCTTGCCTCAATGTGGACAACACCCTGAGCAGCAGGACTGTTGACGCGGGAATTCTATGCGGACTATTTTGTGTCCTCTGCTGAGGCGGTCCCTTGGCAGGTAGATACAATCCATGGCACTAATTAGTTGAATTTGTAAAGTTATAATTTTTTGTTCCGGACTGTTTACTTTAGTTAATTTATCCTGGTTGGAGTTATTAGTTAGGGACACGCAAGGCAATGAGGATCCTTGACGTGGGTTGCGAGCTTATGTATTTCTGACGCAATACCATTGTACGTTATGTAAGTTAGGGCACGGCCAGACGTGGCGGAATAGATGTTGAATTCATTTGCAGCGGAAAAACACCAGCACGTCTGGCCGTGCCCTTAATGGTAAAAGGAATTGTGTGCAGAAATACATACCAAAACCTCATTACAATTATATGTTCACTTTATCAATAAATATAAATGCAAACACAATGACAATGTTTTTTTTGATTGTTGGTTAAAAATCACCCACGTTCACAATTATTAAACAAAAAAATCATTATCAATATGAAGCGTCATGTGCAAATCGACATACTACCTTCGTTACCATACATGTAAAATGTTTTGTACATAATAACTATAAAAAAAAACAAAAAACACACCATCCATTTTAGTTGAAACATTTTTTTTTTAAGTAAAATAAGCAGCAATTGCAAAACAACAACATTACAACTGTAAACCATAAAAATACTATAAACGAACAAAGTCCTCATTTGAAGGCCCCGCCAACGCATTGCTGTTCAGCCCCTTGCACTTGCTGGTAACCATAAGGTCCTCCTCAAAACTGTCTGCTTGAAGAGCATGCTGGCCGGTCCTGGCTGAACTGTGGTTGAGAGGAGGGCACCTAACCACGATAACTTGATGCACATGGAGCAGAATAATGCATGACATGCCTGTTCCGATGAAACTCTACTGCATTGCAGAGTTCCATCGGAGCAGGATTGTTCATGAAGGTTTCCATGACCGCAAGGATGGTGGTTTGGCAACGTAGGTGCCTTTCAGAGGGCATACTTTTCAATTGTTGGGCCACCATTTCACCAAACACGTCCTCTGAACTGTCCTCTGATCTCCTCTGCAGGTGTGCCAGGACCTCTGATTCGATAGACGACAGTCTCTCCCCTTCCTGTCGTTTTCTTATTCTCCGACGTCGTGCTGGGGGCGATGCACTTTCCTCCTGTACAGGAGTATTTCCCTCGGGATTAGGGGTCCCGGACGGAGACTCCACCAAAGGGATGTCTGATGCCTCCACTTCTTGTAGATTATCGCTAGTTCTATGTAAAAAAGAAAATGATTGAATCAGTACAATATAGATTGCTAAAATATAATTAAAGATGTTGTAAAGGACATATCCAAAACGACGTATAGAGCTATGCGATGTCACACAGGTATCTGTGGGACATACCATATCCCCATGCGTTACATGTAAACACAATGCCAAAAATAACGTGTCCCCTGCCGATATAGCAAGGTGTGACGGATGGGGCTATGCGATGTCACACAGGTATCTGTGGGACATACCATATCCCCATGCGTTTACATTAAACACAATAGCATGTGACATTTTGTATAATTGCATACTTACGGCGCAATGTCCTTCACAGCTTTTAAGAACTGGAGTTGCTGGGTGAAGATGTAGGGTCTTTTTTTTACTTGACCATCGCCGCTGCAGCCTTTCGAGACGATCTCGTGACGAAACTGGTCTCGACACGTCCCCTTCGCATTAGACACTGTGGGAAAAAAACAAAAACAGAATTGGAGTATGCATTAAGTGCGGATGCAGACGAACGTGAGCGTTTTCCTTGTGCACAAAATGCATGCTTTGACTGTTGTTGCGCGAATTATGCGCGTCCCACGTAAGGGCTTCCGTGGGGTGCGCGTGATTATCACGCACCCATTGACTTCAATGGTGCGTGATGCGAGAAAAACGCCTAAATATAGAACATGTAGTGAGTTTTACGCAGCGGACTCACACTGCGCAAAACTCACGGACTGTCTGCACTGCCCCAAAGACTTGTATAGATCCGTGCGACCCGCGTGAAAACCACGCGGGCTGCACGGATGCAAATCACGTTCGTGTGAGGCCTCGTTTACACGAGCGTGATGTACGTGCGTGCGACGCGCGTGCTTTTCACGCGTGTCATACGCACCTATATTAGTCTATGGGGGCATGCAGACAGTCGTGAGTTTTGCTCAGCGTGAGTCCGCTGAAAAAACTCACGACATGTCCTATCTTTGTGGGCTGTTCGCGCATCACGCACCCATTGAAGTCAATGGGTGCGTGAAAACCACGCATGCCGCACGGAAGCACTTCCGTGCGAACTGCGTGATTCACGCAACAGCTGTGAAAAGCATGAATGAAAACAGAAAAGCACCACGGAGCTGTTAAGAGCCTTTTGCGCACGCAAAACGCATCGTTTTTTGCGTGCGCAAAATGCAAACGCTCGTGTAAATCAGGCCTTAATCCGCCCTAATAAAACAGAGCGTGACTGCAACAACATTTGGGGGGAGGGGGGGGCAACTTACCTAGCTTGTGACGCTCCCTCACCGTGGCCGACTCCGATTCCTCTGGATGGAGCGACATCGCCACGTCATTCCACGCCTGCTCCTTAGCCACGCTGTCTTTGTACTCCTCCTGTCGTTTGTCCCATATCACGGGGTGGTCTTCTACAAAAGAAATGAGGCTCTCGACTTGCACTTTTTTGAGTGCCATGTTTTTCTCTTCAACGCGTACAAACAAATGAGGGCTGTGGCCTGCAGCCCGGGAAGTCCCCTGACGTCGCCTAGCAACGCTCCCGTAATCATGGGTGAACACACGCAGCCACCCGTAATTACGGAGCCCCATAGACTTCTATGGGTCTGCCCGTGCCGTTATTACGGCCTGAAATAGGACATGTTCTATCTTTTTCAACGACATGGGCACCTTCCAGTAAGCATACGGGGAGGTACCCGTGGCCAATAGAAGTCTATGGGCCCGTAATTGCGAGATGTAATTACGGGAGTTTTTGCGGTCGTGTGCATGAGGCCTTAGAGATCCGCATTATGAACCTTGCACTGATTACACAAAGGATTATCCCTCAGTCCAATGTCAAATAAGAACTGAGGCGTTTTATATACACGTGTAGAAGATACAGATGCGACAACCTATGTGCCTCGCTCAGAGACAATCTAGGGATGTACTCCACTATCTCCTGCCATTGCCCCTCCTCTATGGGACCAATATCTCTTTCCCATTTTTCTTTAACCCCAAGAGGTCTTTTAGAGTACTCTCTATCCATGAGATATTTATACACCAGTGAGATAAGTCCCTTAGATTTTGCCGTATCACCAACAAGAGGAACGATCGGATTCGTAGTGAACGTGATTGTATCTCCTATATTTGCTTATGTGCCAAATGCATGTCTCAGTTGTAAGTATTCAAAAAAGGAATCATTAGACAAAGCAAATTCAGATTTCAAATCAGAGAACAGATTTAAAGCTCCCTCCTTATAAACCTGCGCCAACCATAAAATGTCCTTATATTTCCATTTCCCAAATCCTTCCAGGCTCGCAACCTCAGGTAAACAAGGGTTATTCCATAGAGGAGTGATCTGTGTATGTCCTTGAATTCCCAAAAGATCTTTTACCTTCCACCATACTCTATGTATTTGATATAACGTGGGCAACCGCTTAGTATGTGTCTTAAATTTACCAACCTCCAAAGCTTCAAACAACCTCTCATACTGCGTGAAATGTCTTAGTATACCCTGCACAGAGTCTGACTCTTCCAACCCCCACCACCTAAGGTGTTGTACCTGTGCCGCCACATAATATATCCCTGGATTAGGGGCCGCCAAACCACCATTCAACTTTCCTCTCTGCAATGTGTCTAGTTTTATACGTACATGCCCTTTCTTCCATATAAGATCCCTAAACAGCCGATTAACCATCAAAAATAATCGTTGGGGTATCCAAACAGGGGAATTATGCAGAAAGTATAACAGCTGAGGCATCCACACCATCTTAATGAGATTGGTACACCCTATTAATGAGATAGGTAACCCACACCAGGCCACCAGTTTATGTCTAAATTTAGTAATCAGGGGGTCCAAATTGAGGCGTTAAAAATCAGTCAGCACTATTGATATCCAATTGATGGTTAACCCAGAATATGAGCCAAATCTTCTGATGACACCAATTGCATTATCCAAAGTATGACCAGTGTCTCCCAAGAAGAGAAGCACGTCGTCAGCGTACAAGGCTATCCTTTCCGCTATCCTACCACGACGAAAACCCACAATCCCCGGATGTTGTCGGATATTGGTCGCCAGGGGCTCTATGGCAATCGCAAATAGTAACAGTGATAAAGGACATCCCTGTCGAGTACCCCTACCCAGCCCAAACGGTTCCGTGCTGAACGGTCCACAGAAAAACCCCCTGTGGACCGTTCAGCACGGACGTATGTTGACACTCTCTTTTTGAATGGGTAAGACTGCATTACTATAACTGATCACAGTTTATTTACTGATTTTCCCTATGTGACTCCCTTGTGATCTGGTAATATCCACTGTATTTATATAACTGAGAGGACACTGTGGATTATCAGTATATAATCCACTTGGATGAGATACATTACATATCTAACTGTGTGGGTAGCATATATGGTTTTGCCCTATATACCATTTAGTTACGTAATATTGTCCTGTGCTGTATGATGTACCACAGTATTAGTACTAGAGTCTTCTTATGATGTGTTTTTAAATGTATGTTATTTTCCAAAAATAAAATTGATATATTCTTGTATACTCAGACTATATGCTCTATTTCTTTTCTTCGGTATGAGTCACCATACCTTGCTGGCACTGCGGGTGAAATCTGCGTGCATCAACCGGCTGTTATGTGCAGGATAAAGGTGTCCAAATGAAATCGCCAAGCAGGAGCTCCTACTCCGTGTGACTGCTCACATCAAGGTCCAGGCCACGCCCCCTTGGGCTGTTATTTCGTCTATAAACTACAAGTACACTCAGATCCATCTCAACAAGTGACTATCCCAGTTGAAATCCCCCAAGGACAATTGGTGCATGCAGATTGTTAATACCCAGATGCATAACTTTACATTTATCCACATTCAACCTCATTTGCCAAGTGGATGCCCAAACACTCAGTGTGTCCAAATCATTATACTGCGGGGGCAGCTATGGGGGCATTATACTGTGGGACTTAATCACACAGCACAGCGTGATCTCGCAGGATCACGCTGTGATTAAGTCCCACATAAACTTTACTGAAGTGTCAGGAGTGTGAATAGACATCGTGTCCTGGCTGGAGGCAATGTCTATTACCTCTCAAGACACTTCAGTAAAGTTAATGTGGGTGTATGTGACAGCACAGCTAAAAATTAATGGAGAGAAGTGTATGATGCGATTGGTCAGCGTCATACACTTCTCTTTACAACGCCCAGTTGGTAAAAACGCCCAGCTGTCTATTAAAGAGAACCTTTCACCTCCCCAAACATGTGCAGCATGTTGTAGGAAGGCTTCACAAACCCTGTCTCACGTAAAATTATTATAGAACACACGCAGACTTGATGATTGTGCTGCAGATAGCGTGCGCGCGCCCTCATGCATGCGCACACGGCCGTTTGTGCACACATTGATGTCACCACTCACGCCGCCATGGAACGAGAAGCAGCAGAGATGAGGAGATCTACTTACATCGGTCGATGTGCGCGCGAAAAGCCATGCGCCGATGCGTGATGGCGCGCGCACGCTATCTGCAGCACAACCACCAAGTCTGTGTGTGTTTTCGCGGGAGGGAACACAGCACAAGCCACCCTGACACTGTCCGCAGCTGATTGGACAGTGTCAGAGCGAAGACATCACGCGCTCTTGCCTTTTAATTAGTTAGAAAAGCCCCATTGACATTTCAGGGGCTTATTTACATATCGGGCGCCAAATATAACAGCACCAATATGTAAATAACGGAGGGTGATAGAAAAATAATTTTAAGGGAGACAGGGTTTGTGAAGCCCTGCCTATAACATGCTGCACATGTTTGAGGAGGTGAAAGGTTCTCTTTAGGAAACGAATTAGCATAAATCTAAAATTGTTCATAACTTGCTCAAAATTGATAGTTTTTCAAAATAAAAACCACTGCTGTTATCTACATTACAGCGCCAATCAGATTATGTAGGAGATAGGGCACTTATAATCTGGTGACAGAGCCTCTTTAAGTCTTGTATGAACTACATGGCTTTTTACCATCTAAATCAATGAAAGGCTATATGCAGGTGTTTCCAAAGTGTATTTATGAGTGTAGTATGATCGTTTTACGCTTCGAAATATGCCGGAAAATAAGCCGTGTGAACATGTTACATAGTTAGTACGGCTGAAAAAAGACACATGTCCATCAAGTTCAACCAAGATGTTGCTATTGACTGTAGCATCTAAAGGATTAAACGTCCGGAATCTGAGTTATCGGTTACAGCGGGATATATTTGGTTCAGATGACACCCACTGGTGATGGTTTTTGCACCTTGACCTACTATTATATCATGGGGCGGGAAAAGGGTAAACGGAGACCTCACTTCATAGAGCATAAAAGGAAACAAATATTTTATCAAAAGGATCATATAAAAAAAAAAAAAAAAAAAGTGTTATAGCAAGGAAACACCATGTAGAAAAAAAGTAATGAAAGATTTCACATTCTTTAATGAGGACCTTGATTTGAGTTAATGTTTTTTGCAGAGCAAGAAATTTCCCTTAATTTGAAAGAACAAGAGATAGTTTTTGCTTATGGCACTGCAAGCTTTAAAGAGGCTCTGTCACCAGATTCTAAAATCCCTATCTCCTATTGAATGTGATCGGCGCTGCAATGTAGATAACAGCAAAGTTTCTTTTTTTCTTTTTTTTGAAAAACAATAATTTTTGCCCAAGTTATGAGCAATTTTATATTTCTGCAAATTAGCTTTTCAATGGACAACTGGGCGTGTTTTCTCGTGTATTTCCAACTGGGCGCGTATTGTGTTTTTACCAACTGGCTGTTGTGAATAGAAGTGTATGATGCTGACAAATCAGCATCATACACTTCTCATCGTTCCCACCCAGCTTCTTTCACTAAAGACACACAGCGTGACGTCACCCACAGGTCCTTCAACCTTGTCATCGGACAAAGAAGATACATCGGCTGAAAGGCGTCCAAAAGGTTAATATGCTCGTCTCTAGGGAGTTTACTATGCTTACCTGCACATGGTGATGCTGCTGCAAATTCAATTGTACGCCTGGAGCGGATGTGTCTTCTCTCTTCCGACGCCAAGGTTGAAGGACCTGTGGGTGACGTCATCATTCCCAGCCAGCTTCTTTCACGGCAGACACAGCGTGACGTCACCCACAGGTCCTTCAACCTTGGCGTCAGAAGAGAGAAGACACCACAGCTCCAGGCGTACAGTTGAATTTGCAGCAGCATCACCATGTGCAGGTAAGCATAGTAAACTCCCTAGAGACGAGCATATTAACCTTTTGGACGCCTTTCAGCCGATGTATCTTCTTTGTCCGACGACAAGGTTGAAGGACCTGTGGGTGACGTCACGCTGTGTGTCTTTAGTGAAAGAAGCTGGGTGGGAACGATGAGAAGTGTATGATGCGGATTTGTCAGCATCATACACTTCTATTCACAACGCCCAGTTGGTAAAAACACAATAAACGCCCAGTTGTCCATTGAAAAGATCATTTACATAAATATAAAATTGTTCATAACTTGGGCAAAAATGATAGTTTCTCAAAAAAAACAAAACTTTGCCGTTATCTACATTGCAGCGCCGATCAAATTCAATAGGAGATAGGGATTTGATAACCTGGTGACAGAGCCTCTTTAAGCTGGCCATACACTTAAGATTTTGAACAACTGAAAAGGCCGAATTAGACCATTTTATAGCGACTGTCGGCGCATTTTTGTGTCCCTAATTAGCATTACAGAAGCCGACCGAAGGCAGATATCTATGGAAAAGTTGGTCTGCTGTGTTGGATTTCATCAGAGGCTGTGGGGTGCAGATCTTGGAAAGCTATTTGTGCTAAACGACAGATCTGCACCCCATTAAAGAGACTCTGTCACCACATTATAAGTGCCCTATCTCCTACATAAGGAGATCGGCGCTGTAATGCTTTTTATTTAAAAAAAACGATATTTTTTCACAAAGTTAGGAGCGATTTAAGTTTATGCTAATGAGCTTTCTTAATGCCCAAGTGGGCGTACTTTTACTTTCGACCAAGTGGGCGTAGTACAGAGGAGTGCATGACGCTGACCAATCGGCATCATGCACTCCTCTCCATTCATTTACACTGCACTAGCGATATAGATATATCACTATGTACAGCCTCATACACAAGCCCTAACATTACTATTGTCCTGATAATGAATACACATGAAATCCAACCTGGACGTCATGTGTACTCAGAATCCTGACACTTCTGAATCTTTTTTTGTGAGATTCCGGCAAGTGAAACCAAATCTCGTTTAGCTCCGAGATCTCGCGAGATTTCGTATCCGTTGCTGGAATCTCACAAAACAAAAAAAAGAGTCAGAAGTGTCAGGATTCTGAGTACACATGACGTCCAGGCTGGATTTCATGTGTATTCATTATCAGGACACTGTAGTAATGTTAGGGCTTGTGTATGAGGCTGCACATAGCGATATATCTATATCGCTAGTGCAGTGTAAATGAATGGAGAGGAGTGCATGATGCCGATTGGTCAGCGTCATGCACTCCTCTGTACAACGCCCACTTGGTCAAAAGTAAAAGTACGCCCACTTGGGCATTAAGAAAGCTCATTAGCATAAACTTAAATCGCTCCTAACTTTGTGAAAAAAGATCGTTTTTTTTAATAAAAAGCACTGCTCTCACCTACATTATAGCGCCCATCTCCTTATGTAGGAGATAGGGCACTTATAATGTGGTGACAGAGTCTCTTTAAATAGAAGCAGGGGGGCTAAAGACGAAGACAGAGATCAATAGATTTGTTGTATTAACCTAAGGCGTTGTCATCCAAAACAACAACCTTCACAGACCAACCATGAACGACAACTCATTCAGAAAGCGGCCATCTAGAATCACTAATGTATTGCTAGCTTTCGAATTAAAAAAAATTAGATAAAAATGTATGATCTCCAGGGACAGCGGAATCATTAACTTTTACAAACAGGTCAAACCAAAATGGAAAACGATGAGGTAAAACTGCATGGAAATATGGGAGGCTCACGACATGATGCCATGGGGAATCGGCACCACCAAGGGATGGTCTGTGGACCGGATAGAGATGGCCTAAATTGACAGACTATCAGGTAAATTTGTGTTCATCCTGCACAGAAATATTTGTGTCACGTGCTGGATTATCACACTATTTGTGTGTGTGTGTATATATATATATATATATATATATATATATATATATATATATATACACACACATATACACACACACACACACATTGTATAGAAATTAACGGTGGTCAACTGTCGGCCTACAGGTGACCAACCCTTTGGTGCCCGGCTCACCTCCGTGGTTCCGCAATGGCTCGACACAAGACACAGCAATAATTTTAACTCCCTCTCAAGGCTCTCATTTAGGAAAGGAACAGTCCAGATTAGAAAGCCTTTTTAATGTTACCAGACTAAAAGCATGTTTTTTTTCCCCGTTTGTTTCAATATCATTTTTATGGTTAAAATATTTTATTGCAAATAATTTTTGGGGATAATGCCAGACTAGAAACTCTCTGATGTACCAGGGTCTTACGGATAACATATGCTTAGCCTAACTCATGTCACAATGACTATTGCTACGTAAAGATGAATGTATAAAGTACTATATTGAAATTTCTAAATGTCTAACTAGAATTGAATATTCGGGATGAGTGAAATATTTTTAAATCAATACACTGAATACCTTGATCCTTCTTGCTGTGGTCATCCTCCACAGAAACAGACTCTATATACGAGTTCTCAGGAGAATGTGTCTGATGAACGTCCAAATCAGAGGAGAACGTTTCAAAAGAATCACTTTCATAGTTCCTACTGGAGCCATTGGTAATGAGACTGAAGTTATCACTTCTCTGCTGGCGGCTGGAATCATCTGCAAAGGATTCAAATGAATCACTATGATACTCTTCAGTATGTTCATCTGTAATGTAGTCCAAGGAATCATTTTCAGATTTTCCACTAGATTCCTCAGTACTGGATTCAAATGATTCTCCAGAATAGCTTGCTGCACCGCTCAACGAGCCACTCCTCTGCAGCACTTCCTCAAAATGTGGACTTTCTTCGCTTACGGGGGATAGCGCCATCACAACTCTGCAAAATAAAACATGCTGGCTTGATATAGATATTGGAAGACATTTTTAAATGTTAACTTTTTATATAGTACAGTGAAAATCAAAGACTAAAGCACTGATATAAAGGAAGATGTATTCACATACTTTTTCCCTTTAATCCCCTGGAGACCCAGCTAATTTTAGTTTTTTCATTTTCATTTTTCCATTGTCGCATTACAAGAGCTATAACTTTTTTACTTTTCCGTCTACATACTCGTAAGGCTTCGTTCACAACTGCGTCGGGGTTCTGTTTGTGGGTTCCGTCAGGGGAATCCACGAACGGAAACCATAGCTTTCGGTTAGCATTACCATTGATTTCAATGGTAACGCTTCCGTTGCTAATGCTATATAGCAGTCGACTGCACTATCGATTCCGTCAAAAACAACGGAACCCGGTCACAGCGGTGATAAACGGAAACCATTAGCAAAGTTTCCGTCTCCATTGAGCTCAACGGTGATGCAAACGGAAGCTAAGGTTTCCGTTTGCCTTTCCGTTGAGGGGTTCCCCCGACGGAAACCTCCTACGGAAAGACAGCGCTGATTTGAACAAGCCCTTAATTTGACATTACCAAAGTAACATTAGTCCCATTGAATAGGGGTAGTTGCAGAAGTCTTTTTTTTCGTGGTTTTCGTCTCAGTTTTTGCGTGACATTAAACATAAAAGTAAGGGTACACTAAAATCCTACATTAGAAATTAATATTCATAGACCATCACTGCGACCAGGAAAGCCAGTGACAAAGGGAGCCAAATAATCCAGCATTTAAAGGGTTTGCTGGGTTCTTCTGAAGCCATGTACTGGCACTAGGACTCCACACTGTGTTCACTAATAGGTTTTCAAAGGTCGTAAGAACAAGGGATTAACGTGAATCAATCAATCTGATGGCCCATGCTGTACAATTGAAATTAAAAAGAAAGAAATGTAAAAGAACATTAAACTATGAGACCTAACAGTAATTTGTGTGACCAATGGAAACTGCCCGTTATGCCTACTAAAAAAATTCCAAAATCTGTACTAGCATTCTCGGTTTTACAACATGGATGCTTTCCAGCAGGATGTCTGTCACTTTGAACATGCAGACTGATCTGCAGGCAACATGTTATAGAGCAGAAGGAGATTGATAGAAGAGGTTTGTAGGAAAACATTCAGTATATCTCTATTTTATGGATTTAAATCCCTGCTACCACTGTGCCTAAGAGTCCAGTGGCCAATACTACTCAGCGATTGACAGTTATTTCTGTATAAACTTATACCTCATACAGGGAACGCTGTCAATCACAGAGTAGGACCACCTACGTGACACTTAAGCCAAGTGTTAGCTATAGCAAAGTCAGGAACGTAGCCAGGGTTCGACAACGGATTAGTAGTCAGAAAGTAGAAAGCTGGAGGATGAGACAGAACCAGTCACAAATCAATACCAGGAGTAGAACCACAGGAACCAAGCGACAATCCAGAGGGTGAGACAGGAGTGTAATCCAGGAACAATGTCAATGTCAGAATCAGAGTCAGGAATAGAGTCAATTAGCAATAGGAATAATAGCCAAATAAAAAGGATAAAACTTGATCTGCAGAGGATAGAAGACTGAAGCCCCATCTAAATCTTTGAACAGGACCTACGTCATCTAGAAGCGCTGGCTGCCCCGACTATCCGACGCTGGCTGACATGCAAAGCAGGAGGGCTGCAGCTGCAGACAGGAGGGAGACGCGGCGATGGACCCAAGCGAGGCGAGTAACATTCATAAACTATTAGGGCATATGGATGTCAGAGAGGGAGGTCCCCCACTCGAGATTCTGATTTATGAGCCAGAAAGGAGAGCCACCGATGGGCACAATTTAATTGGTCATGTCTGGCTGGCTGCGGCTTCCCGGCATAATCATCTGTTTGCTGGGGGTGCCGAGACGGAACCCATAGTGATCATGCATTTTTTAAAGCCAGAACCAGAATTGGATCCAGGAGTATATACAGATGAAATATCAATGCCTACTGATCCCTATTTAATCCGTATTTTGGGATAGATGAAAATACTGTCGTGTGCATGGGGCCTAAGGGAAGGGTGCCTACGGAAGGGTGTCCGTAAATACGGTCCACAATGCATCCGTATATACGGATCCTTACAAAAGGAGGGAGGTTGCAAATGATGTCATCAACATGTTGCCTTGAAATCCTTCCGGAAATATGGACGGTTTAAGGATGCACATCAGTAGCCGTTCGTATTTATGGAAGCTCCCATAGGCTTCTATGGCAGAGTCCTTGCCGTAATTACTGACAAGAATAGGACAGATTTTATGGTTTTTTTCAGCACGGACACCCATCAGTAAAAATACTGAAAGGCGTCCGTGGCCAATAGAAATTAATGGAACCGTAATTAATGTCAGTATTTACTGTCCGTAATCACTGATGAAAAATACTGTCGGCCCAAGTCCTTCCCTTTTTTTTTTTTTTTAAAACCACTTCCGTCTTTGGCTCAAAAATCGGAATCTAAATATGCACCAAAATCTGGAAAAAATACACAATGTGTTAATCAGGCCTTAAAATCAAAGTCTATTGGTGGAAACGACCTAAAAAACACCTAGATATGCAAAGGAATAGAAAAGGCTGAAATCCAAGGCTACCCCGAAACATATTGAGAATGCTGTAAAATATAAATTCCGCACCGTTGTTTTCCGCAACATCTGCACTAAGTGAAAGATATAGAAATCAAAGAAAAAAAATAAAGTCTGCTGCGGATTTCCACTGTAGCCTGTTCACAGCAGAACTCTGCAGCAAATCCGTCATATCTGAACGTGCCCGAACACCCATTGCACACGAACGAGTTCAGGCCGTGAAAAACAGTCAGAGTGTCGTCTGCATTTCCCGGCCCGACCGCGGTTGCTAGGAGACTCTGCCTCCCTGTGGAACTGCTGTTCTGTACTGTATCATTTTGTTCAGTACGGAACAGCAGTTCCGTAGTGAGGCAGAGACTCCGAACATCATAAAATGTCTGTGTTGCCATGAGTCCTGTTCCCCGTCGGGCCAGGAAATGCGGCCAACACTCGGACCGTTTTTCATGGCCCGAACTTGGTCGTGTGCTCGGTGTAAGCCCTCATTCAGATCCATTTGAATAATAAATTTTCAGAAAGCATTCAGCTTAACAAATATGCTGTAATAGTGGACATTTGGAACGACTAATAAAATCATATCATCCTCATCAGAGATCCCCAACCACATTCAAATAGAACAGGTTGGTTTAAAGGGACTCTGTCACCAGTTTATTAATTCCCTATCTCCTAACTAATCTAATAGGCGCTATGATGCTGATAACTACAGTGCGATTTGTTTTTCAAAAACATTTATTATTTGCCATTTTGAGCATTTTTCTAATTATGCTAATTTGGCTATACTTGCCAAACAGGAGGTGACTTTCTTTTCACTCTGGGCGGTGTAATGTTTTCTGTATGACGTTGTCCAATCAGCATACAGCTTCTCCCCCTTCCCTGCCCAGCAACACAGCGTGATCATATAGTATACAGCTTCCATTACCGACTGTGTATTCAACTGGTGATATCTCCGGTTGTGTCACAGCTAGAACTGTGATCCTGGTGTCATATGAAAGATTAAAATCTGTTATAGGTGCATTATATTGTGTGGGGGCACTATGCGGCATTATACATGTGGGGGGCAATTATAGGGGCAATATACTATGTAGGAAGGCACTACAGAGGCATTATACGGTGTTCGGAGGCCCTATATGGGCATTATACTGTCTCGGAAGGCACTATAGGGGCATTATACGGTTTGGGGGTAGCTATGGGGGCATTATTCTGTGTGAAGGCAGCAATTGGGGCATTAGACTATGTGGAGGCTTTATACTGTGTGTGGGGCAGCTATGGGGGAATTGTGCGGTGTGGGGAGGCACTATGCACTATAGTGGAATTAAACTGTGTGGGAGGCACTATAGGGGCATTATACTGTGGCGGAAGGCACTATAGGGGCATTATACTGTGGCGGAAGGCCCTATAGGGGCATTATACGGTGTCGGAAGGCCCTATAGGGGCATTATACGGTGTCGGAAGGCCCTATAGGGGCATTATACGGTGTCGGAAGGCCCTATAGGGGCATTATACGGTGTCGGAAGGCACTATAGGGGCATTATACGGTGTCGGAAGGCACTATAGGGGCATTATACGGTGTCGGAAGGCACTATAGGGGCATTATACGGTGTCGGAAGGCACTATAGGGGCATTATACGGTGTCGGAAGGCACTATAGGGGCATTATACGGTGTCGGAAGGCACTATAGGGGCATTATACGGTGTCGGAAGGCACTATAGGGGCATTATACGGTGTCGGAAGGCACTATAGGGGCATTATACGGTGTCGGAAGGCACTATAGGGGCATTATACGGTGTCGGAAGGCACTATAGGGGCATTATACGGTGTCGGAAGGCACTATAGGGGCATTATACGGTGTCGGAAGGCACTATAGGGGCATTATACGGTGTCGGAAGGCACTATAGGGGCATTATACGGTGTCGGAAGGCACTATAGGGGCATTATACGGTGTCGGTAGGCACTATAGGGGCATTATACTGTGTCGGTAGGCACTATAGGGGCATTATACTGTGTCGGTAGGCACTATAGGGGCATTATACTGTGTCGGTAGGCACTATAGGGGCATTATACTGTGTCGGTAGGCACTATAGGGGCATTATACTGTGTCGGAAGGCACTATAGGGGCATTATACTGTGTCGGAAGGCACTATAGGGGCATTATACTGTGTCGGAAGGCACTATAGGGGCATTATACTGTGTCGGAAGGCACTATAGGGGCATTATACTGTGTCGGAAGGCACTATAGGGGCATTATACTGTGTCGGAAGGCACTATAGGGGCATTATACTGTGTCGGAAGGCACTATAGGGGCATTATACTGTGTCGGAAGGCACTATAGGGGCATTATACTGTGTCGGAAGGCACTATAGGGGCATTATACTGTGTCGGAAGGCACTATAGGGGCATTATACTGTGTCGGAAGGCACTATAGGGGCATTATACTGTGTCGGAAGGCACTATAGGGGCATTATACTGTGTCGGAAGGCACTATAGGGGCATTATACTGTGTCGGAAGGCACTATAGGGGCATTATACTGTGTCGGAAGGCACTATAGGGGCATTATACTGTGTCGGAAGGCACTATAGGGGCATTATACTGTGTCGGAAGGCACTATAGGGGCATTATACTGTGTCGGAAGGCACTATAGGGGCATTATACTGTGTCGGAAGGCACTATAGGGGCATTATACTGTGTCGGAAGGCACTATAGGGGCATTATACTGTGTCGGAAGGCACTATAGGGGCATTATACTGTGTCGGAAGGCACTATAGGGGCATTATACTGTGTGGAGGCAGCTATTGGGGCATTATACTGTGTCGGAAGGCACTATAGGGGCATTATACTGTGTCGGAAGGCACTATAGGGGCATTATACTGTGTCGGAAGGCACTATAGGGGCATTATACTGTGTGGAGGCAGCTATTGGGGCATTATACTGTGTGGAGGCAGCTATTGGGGCATTATACTGTGTGGAGGCAGCTATTGGGGCATTATACTGTGTGGAGGCAGCTATAGGGGCATTATTATGTGTGGAGGCAGCTATTGGGGCATTAGACTATGTGGAGGCCACTATGGGGGCTGTATACTGTGTGTGGGGCAGCTATGGGGGAATTGTGCGGTGTGGGGAGGCACTATACTGTGCGGGAGGCACTATAGGGGCATTATACTGTGCGGGAGGCACTATAGGGGCATTATACTGTGCGGGAGGCACTATACTGTGTGGTAGGCACTATAGGGGCATTATACTGTGTGGCAGGCACTATAGGGGCATTATACTGTGTGGCAGGCACTATAGGGGCATTATACTGTGTGGCAGGCACTATAGGGGCATTATACTGTGTGGCAGGCACTATAGGGGCATTATACTGTGTGGCAGGCACTTTACTGTGGAGGGAAGTTACGTAAAGCATAGCAGTTACGTAAACAGTGTAGCTTTTACGGAAGTTCACAGAAACAGAGTAGCACAGCAAACTACGCAAGACTGACCCCACCAAATGCACCTCCGCAGTTGTAAACATGCATCTCGGGGGCCCACTCAAATGTGTCGTCGTCCCCCTGTGCTAAACACCTAGATACGCCTCAAATCAAATTTCAAGCCCTTAACAACAAAAACAAATAATAATAAAAATATGGAGCATCCATGTCACAGGCATGAGTCTTATCCCGGTGCCTTGTTTCAGAGCTGCCATTATATCCCTGCACCATACTAACATAATAGCGACATCTGGTCACACTCAGGAGCCTGAGAGCCGCTGGTCACTGATCCACGTGCTGACAATAATGTTTTATAATCAGAAACCAAGAAAACAACAACTACATTGAAGGAGATTTATATAAACTACAGCAAATGTATCTAAAGCAACCTGCGCTTCTCCTGCCTGTTCCCCTCTATGAATAACATGACGCCATAGAGACCACGCACATCATCACACAACTACATAACAGCGCACAGCATATCATCTAAACAGGCACGTATATACTATATAGAGAAACTACAGACGGCAGTAATAACCTGCACACTGCTGGCTGTGTCCACTTCCTGGTTACACTGTGCAGCAGAAATCAAAGTCCCCTGTAAAAACTCCCCCGGTGCCTTTAGTTCCTAGTTATAATGTTACCTGCCGACAGCAGCTGGAGGAGGAGCAGGGTCCATAGTCACGGCAGTCACTGCTGATCAGTATTGAGAAATGTTTGGCTCTTCTCTGTTACAGGAAGTTAGTTTTGTTCTTTAGTTCTGTTTCCCTTCAGGCTGAAGCTGTTTCCTGCTTTGCTTGTCCTATCCTAGTTGCCAACTTTGCTTACATTTTTAGGAAGACATATTTGTGATGTAGCGAGACAGAAGAGGTGTAAAGGTTCTGGACAACTTGGGTGCAATTTTTTTATTTTATTTTATTGTATGTATTTACTATATTCCGAATGGCTAGAATAAATGTCATGTCCTGGAATGTCCGGGGGATGGGTTCTACCAGGAAAAGAACTATGATATTTTCACAGGTACGCAAATTTTCTCCACATATTCTCTGTATACAAGAAACACATTTGACAACAGATAAGATACGGGCCATAGACCATGGGTCCAATGGTCCCGTCACTCATGCTGCTTCTCTTACTCACGAGGTGTATCTATACTTATACATAAATCACCTAAAAAGGCTCTGTCACTAGAATATAAGTGCGCTATCTCCTACATAATCTGATCGGCGGCGCTGTAATGTAGATAACAACAGTGGTTTTTATTTTGAAAAGAAAAAACATTTTTGAGCAAGTTATGAACAATTTTAGATTTATGCTAATTTAATTTCGTAATAGACAACTGTGCGTTTTTTAACTTTTTTACCAACCGGGCCTTGTACGAGGAGTGTATGACACTGTCCAATCAGCGACTAATCCGTGACCAATCAGCGTCATACACTTCTCTCCATGTTTAGCTGTAGTCACAGCACAGCGTGATCTCGCGAGATCATGCTGTGCTGTCACATACTCCCACATTAACTTTATCGAAGTGTCTTGAGAGTGAATAGACATCGCCTCCAGCCAGGACGCGATGTCTATTCATACTCCCGGCACTTCGATTGGTCAGCGTCATACACGTCTGTTTACAACGCCCAGTTGGTAAAAAGTAAAAAAAACGCCCAGTTGTCTATTAAGAAACGAATTAGCATAAATCTAAAATTGCTTATAACTTGCTAAAAAAATGATCGTTTTTCAAAATAAAAACCACTGTTGTTATCTACATTACAGCTCCGATCACATTATGTAGGAGATAGGGCACTTATAATCTGGTGACAGAGCCTCTTTAAATGTAGGTAGATACCGTAAAATTGGATACTGAGGGACATTTTTATACATGCCTTTATAAATAATACCCCGTATGTGATTGTGGGACTCTATATGCTGCCTCCAGCGTCGTTAGCTGTACTTCATCCAGCTGCAACTTTTGCGGTCTCCTACCCAAATGCTAGATTATTATGGATGGGAGATCTCAATATGGTGATGGACGTATTGTTAGATAGATGTAGGCCTTCTCAGATCTCAAATCCTAGATCGATGCAAGGCACGTCCCTCAAACTATTGAGAGAGGAGCTGGGTTGGATAGATTTATACCACTTTGAATATCCTTTAACAAAAGTGTATTCTTATTCATCATTGGGACATACCTCACTATCCCACATTGATTATATATTTTGCAATGCCTTGTTGAAATCACTGTCACCCCATGTCTTGTATAAACCCAGGGGGTATCAGATCACTCCCCTGTTTTGCTTAGTCTCACCATGTCTGACTCACCTAGACCTAAGGGATGGAAGATTCAGCCATTTTGGCTGAAGGCTATAGGTACGCATGATAGGATCCCTGATCAGTTATCGGTGTTCCTACAGGATCATCATTCGTTTGGGCATTCTGGCATTAAGTGGGACATCCTTAAAGCGTACTTAAGGGGTTGCCTCAAGTCCACTATTTTATTTCTAAAGGGTGCTGCAACAAGAATGGAGGAGGATTTGGCTGTGCAGTGTACAGAATTGGAAAATATATATGTGGCAGATCATTCTGACCTTAATAGATATTTTTTTTTTTTATGAAACAAACTCACTTTGAACTGGGTAACCAATCCAGTAAATTACTGGCTCATATTGTGCGACATAATACACAGTTCCCCTCCAATCTTAAAATCAGAGATGCAAATGTGAATATTGTATTGGATAATACTGGTATTGCAGACAGATTTGCCCAGTTCTATAGGGACTTGTACTCTTCTAGGGTCGCATCTACCTCTTCCGAACTGCATTTATATTTGGACAACATCACATTCCCCACATTATCTGAATCTGATAGACTACTCCTAGAGGCTAACATAACACTGGATGAGGTATCAAAGGGCAAAGTTAGGCTAAGTGAAAATCACCTGGCCCTGATGGCCTACTGAAAGAAGTTTACTGTCAATATGCAGATCATGCTGTCCCTGATATGTATGCAATGTTTCTGCACTCACTAGCAATAGAATCCCTGCCTGACTCGCTAAGTGACGCAACTATTTTTGCATTGTTAAAACCAGATAAAGATCCATTGGATTGTAGATCCTATAGGCTTATATCACTGATAAACAGTGACTATAAGGTCCTTACTAAAATATTGGCGAACAGGCTGAGCTCAGTCATACATACAATTATTCATCCCGACCAATCAGGCTTTATGCCTGGAAAATCCATATCAGATAACATTCGGGGGCTACAATTAGTGACACAGGTTGGAATGGCCTTGAGGAAAGATTGGGTGCTGGCCTCATTAGACGTTGCAAAAGCGTTTGATTCGATTTAATGGCCATATTTAATAGAGACACTACATCGATTTGGTTCGGTCTCCAGTTTATAAGATGGATCTCCGTATTGTATAGACCTCCCAGAGCTCAAATATTGATTAATGGTATCCTATCCCCGTATATTCAGTTGGCTAGAGATACAAGGCATGGATGCCCCCTATTCCCGCTGTTGTTCAATATATCTATGGAACCATTAGCCTTGCTTTTATGTCAAAATATCATGTATCAAGGGGTACAATTCGGAGGGAGGGAGAACAAAATTGGCCTTTATGCTGATGACATTATTTTATTTATGCATAGGCCCGTGGAATCTCTGCCTATTGCGATTACTGCGATTGATGGATTTGGGAGTTTCTCCGGTTCACACATAAATTGGGATAAGTCCCATTTCATGCCACTACAAGAGCAAGGCTGGGCACCGATAGTGTGTGGGCTTAAAGTAACTTACAGTTTTAAGTATCTTGGAATAATTAGTAAAACTCATGGTTCAGATATGGGTAATAATGTGCAACGCTTTTTAGATTATATTAAAGACCAAGTTTAAAGCCTGGAGATCATTACCTTGTGCTTTTTCTGGCCGCATTAATCTCATAAAAATGATTATACTCCCCAAATATCTCTATATACTGGAACACGCTGCAGTAGCTATTCCAATGTCCTCCTTTAGAAGTGTCCATTCTCTGTTTCCCTCCTTTATATGGGGGCGATTAGATGAAAGCTTAAATTAACTACACTGTGTCATGATCTGTGGGTATGTGGACCCACTGGACCGTACCGCCGTAGCGGGATTGCAGCTGGCCAACAGAGTACCAAGTCAATATATAAATAGTCCAAGCACAATGGTACCTGTAGTGGTTCAGACAGTAGCAACGGCTAGGCACAGATGGGACCTTGACAGCAGACACCAGACATGGTGTAACACAGCAGGCGGAACTGGTCGCACAACACGACTCCAACAGGTTCAAGGCACAGGAACAAATAGCACGGGATACAAAGTACAGGTAGCAGGGCTCGGGTAACAACAGGAACAGGATAACACTAAGGGACCATTTTCAAGACTAACATGGGAATACTAACAACGCTCAGGCAATGAGAAAAGGGAGCGGGCCCTTCTTATAGTCCAAGATGATCATTGGACTAATTACTAATGTTTTGAATGTGCACATGCTGGCCCTTTAAGGCTGAGGCGCGACCGTGTGCATGCACCCTACGGGACACAGTAGAGTGGAGCGGAAGTGAGCGCTGGCATCTCCATCGCTCACCAGACCATGGCTGCGGCCATCAAGGGGTGAATAATCCAGACAGACCACTGCCATGGATGTTACACACTGCAAAGACCCAAATCCATGGGTGGTGCTTCTCTCCCGGATATCTATTTATATTACCTATCTTGGCAGTTACAGTGTCTTATTTCATGGACCAACCTGGAAATTCTTCCCAATTGAGAACATCACTTGGCATCCTATTTAGATATTCCTCATCTATGGCCGATACTGGAGGGTTCGACCTCGGTGACCAGAAACCTATGCCCACTTACATAGAATAGCGACACAGGTATGGCTAGCTACTAAGAAGTTACTCTCGTTCACAGATATAATAGCTGAGACACCTCTATGGCATAACTCGTCATTGACCAATATCTCGAACACCCTTGATCCACAGTTTTGGACATCACATGGGGTTAGATGTGTTGGGGCTGTATACGCAGAGGGGAGTATTACATATTTTACGCAATTACAATCCGATTTTGACATACCCAGAGAATTTTTTTTATTTTTTTTATTTCTTCAACTTTGACATGCTCTGCAAATTCTATATACGTTAGGAGAAAGATCTATCTCCAATTGTCCCCACACTGGGATTTTTAAATCCCAAGGACCCAGAGGCCTGATCTCAGCAATTTATTCCTTCCTTATCCAGGCCGGACTGGAGGCGGCACCCCTAGTAGTAGAAACAAGGTGGAAAGAGTTGATACCCGACATTGACTCTGAAACCTGGAGTTATATGCTGAATTCTCATACATTGGTGTCTCCGGCAGCCAATAACAGGATGACACAATTATTTATAATTCACCAGAGTTATTTGACTTCAGTTCGGCTTAAAAAAATCAATAGGTGTCTGACTACGGAATGTGCTAGATGTAGAACCCCTAGAGAAGATTTTTGTCATATGGTATGGGCATGTCCGTGAATATATTCATTACAGGAAGAATTAATAGCACAGGTCTCTGGTGTCTTAAAGGGAATGTGTCGCTAGAAAAAATATATATATTTTTTTAGTTAAACAGGATATAAATGGTTAGACATTGTTCTAATTTTTTTAATTTTTTTCACAAGTCAGGAAATATTATAAATTAGATTCTAATTTATAGTATTTCCATGTTCTGGTCACTAGAGGGAGCAATTTTGCAAAATTGCAGCATTGGCATGTGGTAAAGCAACCACATTGCTTTATGCTGCAAAATTTGAGAAGACACACTGGCTCTAGCGTCCTCAAACAATCCCCCCTCCTTTATCCTGGCTATTGCCAGGAGAAAGGAGGGGATTGAATGTTCAAACCTCCTACACTGTGTGTCGCCATTTTTTGAGCGAATACACAGTGTAGTAGGCTTACATACAGTGGTAATCACACACTAAAACACGAACATACACAGACATAACTTACCTGCTCCTGCCGCCGCCGCTCCCTCCGGTCCATCTGCTCCCTCCACTCGCTTCAGAACACATGTCCGGAAGCCGTGACCGGAAGTAGTCATCTTTCTGTCCGGCCGCGGCTTCCGGTCCACAAGAAAATGGCGCCGGATGTCGCTCAGCCGAAGACCTTCCATTTGGACTGTGTGGGAGCGTTGCATGCTCCGTTCCCACACAGACGGCGTACACCATAGCGGCTCCCGTTCACATTCTCTATGGGGATGCATGTGCCTTATTCCATCTCTGTATGTGTAGTTAATCGACACATACAGAGATGAAAAAAAAAATGACAGCCCCCATAGTGAAGTAAAAGTTAGAAAAAAAAAAAGTAAAACACAAACACACAAATAAATAAAATTAATTTTAATAAAACACTAAAAGCAAATTGATATAAAAATATTTTTTTTTTCGCGACACCCGTCCTTTAAAGCTTCCAATACCTATTACACCCTTGCTGTGCCTCTTTGATATTGATGCAGAAGATCAATGGTCACATCATAACAGGGTATTCTTGAGGGAGGTACTATTCTCGGCCCGTAGGGCCATTGCGATTAGATGGATGGGCCCGAGACCACCTACAATATCACAATGGAGAGCATTGGTAAACTCTACCTTACCTTATGTCAAAATAGTATAGAAAAATAGAGGATGTGAAGGGAAGATCTTTAAAGCGTGGGGCTCCTGGTGTGAATCATCAAACACCTTGTTTCCTACACAAAGGTTCATTGACCTTAGGAATGTGATGTTAGTGCAAGATGTTGCATAAATACAATTGAGTTCCTATGAATGTGTACTATTCTACGTATATTATATTGTATGCTATTTTATCGGTTGCATGTTGTTTTTGCTTCCCTATTTCCCATACCTATTTATGCTTCCAAAGATGTTTACTTGGGTTCCCTGTGACACTTGTAATGTATGTTATATGTGAACTTGTACATTTGTATTTCATCTGTGCATAAAATTGTTATTTTTCAATAAAATGAGTTTAAAAAAAAAAACGTATGTAGAGATGCCTTCTTGTATCAAGAAAGAGCAAAAGAAGAAGGAACAGTAGGTAACCTCTTTCTATGTACCTCCGATTCAACACCACTAACTTAAATGGAGTGCAACAGCAGCACTAACAGACCCTGCACTAAGCAGCAACAGCATGACAAAAGGATGACAAGAAATGCCCGTAGTTACCTAGGAACTGGAATCCAATTTGTCTTATGCTCCTACGTTTCTACCAGCTGTGATAATCGCACATGTGAGACAACAATTCTGATTTGTCCAAATGAGGTGGTGTACATACAAGGGAGTGTGCCTCATAGCAAAGATGAAAATGGATCCCCCATTATTAGGGACCTATAGCTTTCTTTGGGCCAATTCCCCACCCCTTGTTTGTTAACAATGCAGTCCCTCTTAAAAGAAGAGTCTTGCACAGATTCTTGCCACCCAGTAGCAAAGTACATAGGCCCCCTTTCTCCAAGAGCCCCATATGGCCACATGCTTGAATCTATGGTATGTATGCACTTGTCTAAATGTGTGTCCACAAGGCCTCTTCTCGCGCCTGTTTGTACAACCAATGAAGGCTTCCAGGAAAGATTTCCTTTCTATCCTGTGATAGAATCCTATACTGTTTTAATTATTATACACAGCATTAACAAAGACCATTTATACAGTCAAGTAATTGTAGACTTATTATTACCTACCTATTTTATGCCCCCTTTAATTAGAAAATGCCAAATCAGTAGGATGATTGCTGCCAAAGACCACCACCGATTGCATTTTCATGGCATAAATAATTGACATACCATAAAAGCTGATGACAGCTGTGACAATTCTTTTTGAGGTTCATGGTAACTAATAGGATAAAAAAAAAAAACAGCAAAAATCCGAGATTTATTTTTTTTGCTACAAATTGAAACGAACTGCAGGATCAGACAAAACTCCAGAGAAGTAAAATTTGATCATTTTACTCAGCTACAAATCGATGAACTCTGATATTATTATACAATGTTGATGGTGACAATATTCCATTTGTGACATAAACCACAGCAGAAAGTGTATGTATCCCTGCAATGAACTAAATACGTGTACCCAAGCATTTCTGTAAAAGCTATTTTTCTTAAGTGCACATAAAATTGGACTTCCACATGACCTCCAACATTGAGGTCATAGGAAACTCAATTTGGAAGCAATATTTTTCGTGTCTATCTTGCCAACTATAGTACCTAGCACACTGGTGTAGAAATATAACATCTATCCAGGATTCACACAACATGAATAATAGTAATTAATGCTTCAGGCTCCTTACTCTTCGATGAAGCGTCTGCATTAGGAGCCCTCATAGTTTTGTAAAATGAAGTAAAAAAGCAGCAGGAAAGAAATCCAATAACCAAAATGAGATTAGAAAATAGGATTTCTCTACATCTGTCAGTTTTTGAACAGGGAGAAAGAAGATGATCTGTCTGGTCATTTCCATTAATAGAGAGCAAGACAGGATATTACAGTATCAAGAATACACTCTCGGTGGCTAACAAATCATAAATTGGATTATGTGTGACAATGGTTAAGGGTTAATCTGTGCAGCAGAGTTCTCATGTATTCCCATGGGTGAAGATCTGTTCACAGTAGATTATCGTAATGTGGACAGTATAAAGAAATAAATCATGCTGCATAGGAGGTTAGACAATGCTGTAGAAGCAGTTAGTAAAGACATAGTGGGCTAATAATTCAATTTCTTTATTGTACATGTGCATAGTAGTCTGTGGCGTATTTAGGTATGTAAAAAAAAAATCACTGGAATAGGGATTATTGATCCCCATAAAAAAGTGACTAGAGTGCTATCCATTTGATTGGTTTATTCACAACATCACGAATGCTGTCGACACATGTTTCCTAAAGATTAAAGGGATTGTCTAATCTCAATCAAGTAAATACACAAAATCACCGTTCAAACGGTACTTAGATAAAGTCCCAGTTTCTTCAGATGAAGCCACTTCCCCCAGCACATAAGCGATAGACAATTAGTCCCAATGTTGCGCTTTGTTCTCCTGGGTCGTGTAGTTCCACAGTGCATCGATATCCTACAGGGCCCTGGAGAACAAAGCACAACATTGAGACTAATTGTCTATCGTGCTGGGGGAAGTGGAATCCTCTGAAGAAACTGGGACTGTAGCTAAGTACCGTTTGAGCAGTGATTTTGTGTATTTACTATATTATATTGGGTGGTGTGGATCTCACCCTGTTGCCTGCTCTGGTTTATTTTGAGAAGAGTGTGGAGGAGTAATCTTTCTTCCTAATCTCATTCCCTTTCCATATGCCGTATGTACTCGTGATTTCCCTCTATGAGCAATAGTGGAAAGCCGCTAACATGTTTCGACTGTTATAGACTCACTCCCTCCATACAAAGAATGTCATGTAATACAACATTTGACCCGTAGCGGCCGCTGCAAGGGAAATGTAACTTCAACCAACATAATGAGGGGTTTGCCAGAGGTCTCAGGAGTCAAGCCCATAGTGGTCAGCTGGATGCGATGGTGGCGGCTCTCATATTAAAGGGGTTGTCTGTGATGAAACTGTCACGATCTGTGGGTGTGTGGACCCACTGGGCCGCACCGCCGTAGCAGGATAGCAGCTGGCCAAACTACAGTGTACCAAGTCAATATATATATATATATATAGTCCAAGCACAAGGGTCCCTGTGATCGTCCAGACAGTAGTAACGGCAGGCACAGACGGGGTCTTTGGCAGCAGGTGATGCAAGATGTGGCGGAGGACACCAGACCTGGTGTAACACAGCAGGTGTAATAGACAGCACAACGCGACTCCACACTAGGGATGGCACAAGAACAAGTACAGCACCGGATACAGGATATGGATAGCAGGGCATGGGAAAACAGGGAACAGGATATGACTACAGGACGATTTGCAAGACTAACAGAGGAATATGAAACAATGCTCCGGCAAGGAGTGAAAGGTCAGAGCCCTTTTTATAGTCCAGGGTGATCATGGGCTAATTAGAACATTTTACATATGTGCGCGCTGGCCCATTAAAGCCGGGCACGAGCGTGCGCGCACCCTACGGGAGACTGCAGAGTAGAGCAGAAGTGAGTGCTGGCGTCTCCTAGGAAGGAGATGCAGGCCGGCACTCACAGATCCATCGGCGCGGCCATTGAGGTGTGAGTAGGAACAACGGTCCGTGGCCGTGGATGCTACAGTATCCCCCCCTCTTACGTCCCCTCTACTTAGGACCAGAGCGAGAGAGGAATTTTGTAATGAGGGTAGAGGCATTAGGGTTCTCTTCTGGCTCCCAGGACCTCTCCTCAGGACAAAACCCTCTCCAGTCCACCAAATAGACGGTTCTTCCTCCTACCATCTTGCAGTCCAGGATCTCCTTTACCTCAAACACATCAGATGAACCGCTGGGAGCAACTGCAGGACTAGGAGTTCTACTGTAGCAGTTCAGGAACACAGGTTTCAGGAGGAACACATGAAAGGAGTTGGGGATTCTGAGGGTAGGAGGCAGGCTAAGCTTATAGGAGACAGGTTTATCTGTTATTGGATCTCAAAGGGTCCGAAGAACCTGGGAGCAAATTTGTACGAGGGCACCTTCAAACGAATGTTCCTTGAGGACAGCCAGACTTTGGTACCCGGAAGAAACTGAGGCGGCTCTCTTCTTCCTGTATCCGCTTTTCGCTTCATGCGATCGACTGCCAGCAGAATAGAAGACCGAGACTGTTGCCAGATTTGTAGGAAGTCCCTAAATGCAGAGTCAGCTGCGGATACCTGAGAAGTACCCAGAACAGGAAGAGGGATTCGTGGATGTTGGCCGTAGACAATGAAGAACAGTGTGGAAGCAGTGGACTCACTTGTGTGGTTGTTGTATGAGAACTTGGCCTATGGAAGAAGCTGTTGCAGGCTGCATGGAGATGAAGGCAAAGATAATTCTCAATGATTTGGTTAATCCTCTCGACTTGGCCATTGGACTAGGGATGGTAGGTTGTGGAAAAAATCCAACTTCACATCTATGAGTTTACAGAGGGCTCTCCAGAATTTCGAGGTGAACTGAACCCCCCGATCAGACACGATATGAAGGGGCAAGCCATGCAAGCAGAAGATGTGCTGAATGAAAAGAGTAGCCAGTCAAGGAGGTAGGCCAGTCAGCGGAACAAAATCTGCCATTTCGGAGAACCGATCCACCACCACCCAGACGATATTGCATCCCGCTGAGGGAGGAAGGTCTGTGACAAAGTTCATTGCAATATGCTGCCAGGGGTCGTTGGGCACAGGCAGAGGTTGAAGCAGACCGGCAGGCTATGAGTGAGCAACCTTGTTTGAAGCACACGCAGTGCAGGTAGAGACACAGTCCACAACATCTTTGGGCAGCGTGGGCCACCAGAAATGATGAGTTATCAGGTCTCGAGTCTTATGAACACCCGCATGTCCAGCCAGTTTGGAGCTGTGTCCCCAGCGAAGGATACTCCTCCTGTTTGCAAACCGCACTAAAGTCCTCCCCAGAGGGATGTCTCTAACTTGCAGGGGATTAGCTGTAATAATGCAGGACGGGACTATGATACATTGTGGGGGCTACACAATGTCCTCTGTTTCAAACTACCTGGATAGGGCTACGGCCCTCACATTTTTGTCAGCAGGACGGTAGTGGAGCACAAATTGGAAACGGGTGAAGAACAGCGACCACATGGCTTGATGGGGGTTTAGCCGTTGAGCCGACTGGAGATACATGAGGTTCTTGTGGTCGGTGTATATCAGGATGGGATGAGCTGCACCCTCTAGCAGATGTCTCCACTCCTCCAGCATCAATTTGATGACCAATAACTCCAGATTAGAGTAATTGTGCTCAGCGGAGGAAAAAAGTCTTGAGTAATAGCCACACACCACTGCCTTTCCTTTGAAGGTTCTCTGCAACAGAAGTGCACTGGCACCGACAGAGGAAGCGTCCACCTCCGACTAGAACTGTCGAGAGACGTCAGGATGATAGAGGATTGAGGCTGAGGTAAAGGCACTTTTGAGGCTATTAAATGCAGATTCTGCCTTTTGAGTCCACACTCTTCTTGGTAAGGGTAGAGATGGGAGCGGTCAGTGATGAGAAGTTTGGGCTAAACTGCCGAGAGAAGTTTGGGCTAAACTGCCGGTAGAAGTTTGCGAATCCCAAAAAACGCTGTATGGACCGCAGGCCCTGAGGACGTGGCCATTCCAAGACGGACTTTACTTTCTCAGGATCCATCTTGAGACCTTGATCCGAGATGATGTAGCCCAGGAAGGGCAGAGAATGTACTTCTCCAGCTTGGCATACAGACGATTCTCCCTTAATCACCTCAGAACTTGACGAATATGCCTCCGATGAGTCGTCGGATCCGGAGAGAAAATCAAAATATCATCGAGATAGACCACAACACAGACATAGAGGAGATATTGGAAGATATAATTGTCAAATTCCTGGAAGACCGCGGGAGCGTTACACAGATCGAAGGCAGGTATTCGTAGTGCCCGTCTCGAGTGTTCAAATGCAGTCTTCCACTCGTCACCTTGATGGATTCGGTTTAAATTGTAAGCCCCACGCAAGTGTAGTTTACAAAAAATCCTTGCTCCTCGTATGCAGTCAAACAGTTTGGATATTAGTGGTAACGGGTATTTGTTCTTGACCGTGATCTAGTTGAGATCACGGTAGTCAATGCAGGGTGGAAGAGATCCATCTTTCTTCTTAACGAAGAAGAACACAGCCCCGGCCGGGAAGAAAGACTTTCGTATGAAACCCCTCTCCAGATTCTCCTTGATATAGGCCGTCATGGACTGAGTCTCTGGCAAGGAGAGAGGATATACCTGTCCACTGGGAGAAGCATTTGGAACCAGTTCAATCGGACAGTCGACTGCGGTATTGATTCCAGCAAAATGACGGAACCCTTGCACAACGGTAACAAACGGAAACCCTTTTAACCGGATCCGTCACCATTGAAATTAATGGTGAATCAAACGGATAACTATGGTTGCCGTTTGTTTCATTCAGGGTTCCGTTCATAGGTTCCCCTGATGGGAAGCTCAGAAGGAAACCATGAATGGAGCCCTGACGCAGGTGTGAACGAAGCCTTTGGCTTATCAAAGCCAATATATTTCCTATGACAAGATTTCTCTATGAGACTGGCAGCCATAAGAGAGAAACAAGTCATTAGGTACTGCCATTAAATAAACTATATGTTTACTGTTAATACTTTGCCATACATTAACTATACATGGCAAGGTGTGCAGTTAATCTTTATAACAAGTCTTTTATATAGGTCATCGCATATATTGCTATTTGTGTTATATAACTGGTCCTAATGCTAGTGTGCTGAGTCCATCCATAGCAAATATCGGAGCTTTACTGTGCTTTAGTACATCACTGCACCTGTATTCTGGAGACACTTGTGTCTGTACCTGTATATGTTCTTAATATAACATATTTTATTGTATATCGCTCTCTGGAAGAGATCTATACTCTTACTTCTCAGAAACAGTCCTATCCTTAGTACTATGCTATTCTTGCTGTTAAAAATACTGAAACCCCTGCTGGAAAACACATGGGGGGGGGGGGATTTATTGAGACTGGCGTTTCTTAATATGAAGAGCGCTGGAGTAAAATGTGCCTAATTTATTAAGAGGCGCATCTCTGGCTGTCTGTGTGCCACAGAGTAAAATCTACACCAGCTACGAGCTGGCATAAATATCCGCTATAATTTACACCGGTTTCTAGTGGATATGATAGTAAATATGGCAAGCCATGTGGAGCTTCGCCCCATCTGCTAAACTCTGCTCACTTTGTGTAAAAGTACCGTAAGAATACGGCACAAAATTTACAATTGATACCACAAATGTGCCTTTTGAAAATTTTCTACGCCAGAAAACTGGTGTAGAAAAGTTAGTAAACTCCTCCTATAATGTATTATTAATTACTGTATTTTTATTAGTTTCCCTAGGGGACTTGAACCAGATTAAATCTCGCTAAAAAGTCCCTGCGTCTTATAGTCGGCAATCTAGGCATCCAGCAGCGCCGGGCCCCCTGATCGCTTCTTACTTAACCACTTCCTGACCCATGATGTGCCGGCACATCATGGAGTGGGGAGGGGATGATGTTTGGAGCAGAGGGGCTCACGCGCTGAGCCCGCTCCATACACTGCATGTGTCAGCTGTGTTTTACAGCTGACACGCTGCTCTAACGGCTAGGAATAGCGACTGCACTGTTCCTGGGCATTTAACTAGTTAAATGCCGCGGTCAATAGCGACCGCGGCATTTATAGTGGTCTTCTCATGAAGGACCTTTATGACATATTCATAGGAGTTACGGAAATAGCGTAGAACTGCGAGCTACGCTGTTTCCAGAACTTGGTAGCTACGTAAACAGTGTACATGGTCGAGTTACGGAAACAGCGTAACTCGCTGAGCTACGCTGTTTCCGTAACTCCCATAGAACTGAATAGTAGTTACGGAAACAGCGTAGCATGCTACGCTGCTTCTGTAACTGCCATTTACTACTATGGGAGTTACGGAAACAGCGTAATTGACCATGTATTGCAGTGTATCGTACCAGCAATCTAATAATCGCTGGTTCAAGTCCCCTAGGGGAAGTAATAAAATGTGTAAAAAAAATGTTAGATACATTTTCAGGATTGTAATATTAAAAGTAAAAAAAAAAAAACCTTTTACCATTTTTCGCCAAGCACAATGTAAAAAAATAAAAATAAAATCGTATATACCAAAAAATGGTGCTAATAAAGACTACAGCTCGTCCAGCAAAAAATAAGCCCTCAAACGATGAAAAAATATAAAAGTTATGGCTCTCAGAATGTGGTGAAACCGAACAAATATTTTTTTTTAACCAATAGTTTTTTTCTTTGTAAAAGTAGTAAAATATGAATTTTTTTCCTATTTTCTGTTGTCTAAAACCTGGGTGCGTCTTATAGTCCAAGAAATACGGTATATGTATTAGAAAAACAATAAGCATCTCGCACGACTTCTGACAAGTCTGTGAAGAGGGATGACTTGCTGACTGAGATAATAAAATGGATTTATTAAAGTCTCACTAGGATTCCGGTTTCGCCAACCTGATCTGACATTAAAGGGATCCTGTCATCAACATCTTACCTGTTAAACTCGCCTGACCCCTCAATGGCCGCAGCTGTCCAGAGTTCATTCCTGTTCTCTTCTTTCCTGAAGTCCTCCTCTGTCGGTAAATGTAGTCGTTTAAACTCTTCGCGCCTTTTATGGTAATTATTTTTCCCTCTGGGACTCAGCTACTTAACCCCGCCCACCACCGCCACCTGTCCGGCCCTGACTGGCTAAGGAGCTGTCAATCAAAAAGGAGGTGGAGTCCACTCTGAGACGCTGGAGGAATGAAAATCTGACTCTTTTCAGATGAAGATTTGACTCTCTTCTGCTCATTTGCATACGGCGTGGGACCACTGAAAAACGGAATACTAAAGGTACAGAGCTTACTTAGAACATATTTATAGCTTAGATGACAATTATTTTTCACCCACTTTCACCAGGTATTGCTGGCTTTATAGCTAAAATGCTGGTGACAGGTTCCCTTTTAAAGCTGGGTTCACACGAGCATGTTACGTCCGTAATGGACAGAACGTATTTCGGCCACAAGTCCCGGACCGAACACACTGCAGGGAGCCGGGCACCTAGCATCATAGTTATGTACAATGCTAGGAGTCCCTGCCTCTCTGTGGAACTACTGTCCCGCACTGAAAACATGATTACAGTACGGGACACTTGTCCTGCAGCGAGGCAGGGACTCCTAGCATCGTACATAACTATGATGCTAGGAGTCCGGCTCCCTGCAGTGTGTTCGGTCCGGTACTTGAGGCCGAAAAATACATTCCGTCCATTACGGACGTAATGTGCTCGTGTGAACCCAGCCTTAGTGTAAAGAGATGCAGCGGGCGTGCCGGCCTGAGGAGTCTTGTGCACGTCTCCTAGCAATTAGACTAGGATGCATGAACAAGACTCTTTGGGTGTTGTATATTTGCCTCAACAACTGTACCAATCAGCTCTCTGCAATGAAAGAATGGGTGGGAGAATGGAATCATAGGGATATTTTAACCCCTTCCCAACGTATACTCACGTCATAGCCAGAGCCAGCTCCATACAACGCGGGAGTCCGCTGTATGTTACAGCCGAAACTTTACTTCATTGAGCGGGATCGCGCTCGTTTATCCCCATTGATGCTGTGGTCAATAGCGACCCCGGCATCTAAAGCGTTAAAAAGAGGATGGCGACCCCCTCTGACAGCCCATTGCCCTCCCCCACGACTCAATCGCCGGGTGCCAATGGTTGGTATGGCAGCCTGGGGTCTAATGAAGGCCCCTAGGTCTGCCATCTTTGTACTTCTATTAAGCCCTACCTCCGCCAGAAACACGATATACTCCAATACATTAGTATTGCAGTATATAGTGCTAGCGATCCAACGATCGCTGATTCAAGTCCCCTAGGGGGACTAGTACAAAAAGTAAAAATCAGTTAAATAAAGTTTTTTTATGTACAAGAAAATATTAAAAGTTCAAGATAACAACTTTTCCCATGTTCCCCCTAAAGCACTGTAAAAAAAAATAAACATAATTGGTATCGCCGCATCCATAAAACTCTGAACTATTACAATATAAAATAATTTAACATGCACGGTGAACGCCGTAAAAAAAATATAAAGTGAACCGCGAGAATCGCTGTTTTTTGGTCACCACATCTCCCACAAAAAATGGAATAAAAAGTGATCACAAATTGCATGTACCCCAAAATAGCACCATTAAAAACTACAGCTCGTCTTACAAAACATAAGCTCTCATACCACTCAATTTATGTAAAAATAAACGAATTTGTCGATACACAGTAAATTTTAATTTTAACAGTTCATTTAAAATATAAAAAAAACTATATAAATTTGGTATCGCCGTAATCGTATTGACCCACAGAATAAAGTTAAAGAAGCACTCCAATTTTTTCTTTTATTGCACCCTCCATTTGTACATTGGTATTTCAGCAGGGTGCTGTTTTCAGAAATACTTACCGATTCCCGCATCGTGTCGTTTTCGGGTCCAGCGCCGACCACATGATCTTCACTCTGACCTGTCTACAATCATGCACAAATCATAATTTGCGCATCAATTCAATTGAAAATAAAATGTTAAAAACTATGTGCTTTGTGAGTGCATGAATATTGCATGTCACTCGCAAAGCAAACTGATGCATAACAGACCTGATTCATGTGCGTTTTTCACGCGCGTGAATCTCATACACTCGTCTGAATGTAGCCTTACTCATCGAATACAGCAGGGTCGCTGGTCGCCAGTCTGTTTTTTTTAATTGTTTTTAGTTAGTAGTTGCACTTTGTAGTATATTATTTTAAAATCCCCCAATATGGCTAAAATAATTTTCACAGCCGAGGAAGCATATCAAATGTTGTGCTCCGATACAGACAGCGCGAGCGAACGTGAAGCACAGCTCGTGCTGTCATCTTCGTCCGCATCAAGCGACTCCAAGTCTGCACCCCCCTATCGGTGCAGAAGAGCACGAAGGTCCTGCTCTGCCTAAGCTGAATTTACAGCCCCCTCAGGCATTCAGATTGACACAACAGGGTTCAACCCCATTGATTATTTTAAAGGTTTTTTTCCGACACCCTTTTAGATTTCATGGTCCAGCAGACCAACATATATGCGGATCAGTTCATCTCCCAGAACCCCGGCTCTTTTTATGGGAGAGGCCAAAATTGGACTCTTACAAACGCAGTGGAATTGCAGATGTTTTTGGGCTTATTTTATGCTTTGGTCTCGTGAAAAAGCCAAGCATTAGAGACTATTGGTCCCCTGATATTTATAGAACACCCCCCTTTACCGCACAGTAATGACAAGGATGCGATTCCGAGACATCCTAAAGTTCCTGCACTACAATGACAATAATCACTGTCCACTGCCACAGGACCCAAATTTTGATAGGCTCTATAAAATTCAACCATTAATTGCCCACTACTCCTAGAGTTTTCCCCAAGTTTAAACCCCCCAACAAAACATTGCAGTGGATGAGTCCAGGGCCGGATACAGCCGCCGGGTGCTGACGCTGCCGTCATGGTTCCTCCAGGAGTGGAATGCCCGGCCAGAGCGTTGCCGACGCTCTTGCCAGGGATTCTGCTTCTAGATGCAGCCAAAGCCCTCAGCAACGGCCCGTAGCCCTGCAGCTACGGTAACGACGCATTTAATAGTATTTGCGTCCTTAGGATGCAGATACTATTGAACGCAATTGCAGAGCAGGGAGATGTCTCCCTACTCTGCCATTTACTAGACTACAGGTCATGTTCGGCCTGCAGCCTATCATGCGCAGGGATGGGATCCCTGCTCAGGCCGCGTTATGATGTCACTGGATAACGCAGGCCTACGCAAGGATCCCGACGGCGTTGATTCACTCCGTTCATACTAGGTGGGTATGACGTTTTTTTGTTTTATTTTTTTGGGGGTTGCTATATGGCGCTATGTACAGGAGAGGGGGTCGCTATATGGTGCTATGTACAGGAGGGGCCGTTGCTTTATGGTGCTTTCTACAGGAGGGGGGCTGTATGATGCTATCTACAGGGGTAGCTGTATGGCGCTATCTATAGGGGGCTGAATGACTATCTACAGGTGGCGGGCTGTATGCCGCTATCTACAGGGGGGCTGTATGGCTCTATCTACAGGGGGGCTGTATGGCGCTATCTACAGGGGGGCTGTATGGCTCTATCTACAGGGGGGCTGTGTGGCACTACCTCGAAGGGGTGCTGTGTGGCACTACTTGGGAGGGGGGGCTGTGTGGCACTACTTTGGAGGGGGGCTGTGTGGCACCAACTGGGAGGGGGGCTATGTGGCACTATCTACAGAGGGCACTACATTTAAGGGGGTACAACTGGGAGCATAAACAGGGCCTAACTTCTATATGGGGGCACAAAGTGACAGTTTCTGCTATTTTACTGCCACGTCAGTTCCCCCCGCAAAGGGCCCACATAAACCTGGAGGCGGCCCTGGATGAGTCATTAGTGAACTTTAAAGGTAGACTGCATTTCAGACAGTATCTACCAAATAAAAGAGCCCGGTACGGCATTAAAATATATAAATTATGTGAAAGTGACACCTATTCTTTTAGAGTTTATGAGGGGAAAGACTCCATTATAGATCTCCCAGAATGCCACGTCTTCCTAGGAATTAGTCGAAGGATCGTATGGGATCTTGTTCAACCTTTGCTCGGCAAAGAATATCATCTTTCTCTGGACAACTTTTATAACAGTGTCCCATTGCTAAAAGTTCTCCCGTCCAGATCCACATTGGCATGCGGAACAAGCCGCAAAAATCAGAAGGGCCTCCCAAAAACTTTGCTGCGTCAGGCACTAAAATTAGGAAAGAGCAGAGCTGTCTGCAGCGACAATCTTCTGCTCCTGAAATATAAGTATAAAAAAGGATGTCCTTATACTGACCAGCATTCATGACAACAGCTGCAGCCTTGTCCCTGTACGCGGATCCACCACCCAAGTCCCCAAACCATTTTGGGTACAGGAGTATAACAAATATATGCGTGGCGCTGAACTGTCTGATCAGGTAATAAAACCATACAGCGCTATGCAAAAGACAAAGGTATGGTATACAAAGCTTTCTGTCCATCTTGCAGATTGCTTAATACAATGCCTTTGTCCTCTGCAGATATGCCAGCAGTGGGGATACTTTCCTGCAATTTCAGGAAAAAGTCATCAAGGCCCTGATATTTGATGACCAGGTAGGGGAGGGCAGTTCATCTGGTTCTTCCGTCAGCAGGATAATTCCCGGCCAGCATTTCCCCACAGAAATCCCCCCCACTGAAAAAAAACAGAAGCCCCCCAAAAAATGCTGGGTTTGCACCAGACGAGGCATTCATAAGGAAACCACATACCAATGTGGGACGTGTCCCACAAAGCCCAGCCTGTGCATGAAACAATGTTTCAAAATATATCACACCTCCTTGGATTTTTAATATATTTATTCTTTATCCACCTTTTCTATCTCCCATATTGGCCATGACAAATTATTATTTTTTTACTGACCAGCCCCATTTAAAATTTGTTCATTTAAAATTTGTAAAACAAACCCTAAAACAAAACTAAAAATTCTCACTATACCAAGGACCCGAGGGGGTGTCTTTCTCACCTAGGTTGCAAATCTGGGTGGGAAAAATAAATCCATATGAGATTGGTTGTCTTAACAATTTTTTTATTTGCTGAGGCCTTTGGTTTATTTTTTGGGCTGGATTGTATGGCATGGTGAGTAGGTTGCTAGTGGGAACTACCATTCCCTATTCCTACATTGTGGGTTTTCCTAGGTTGTCCTCCTCAGCAACTAAAATTAAAGTAATTAAAGATTCTTACTATACCCCTAGATGGATAGCTTGAATTCTTTTAGGGGTTTAGTTTCCAAAATGGGATCACTTTTCCTGGGGTTTCTAATATTTTGACACCCCAGAGCCTCTGTGTTCGTGACACAGGGCAGTAAATTCCACCATGGTAGGCCTCAAATGTTGCATGGTGCTCTTTAACTTCTGAGCCCTGCCATGTGCTCAAACACCAGTTTATGACCACAAATGGGGTATTGTTGTACTCGGGAGAAATTGTGTAACAAACTGTGGGTGCTTTTTCTCCTTTAACTCTTGTGAAAATGATGAATTTGGGGCTAAAGCAATATTTTCTTTGAAAAAATGAAAATTTTCTTTTTTTACTGCCCACAGTATGTTCACTGTAGCACTTGAAAAATTCCTTGAGGGGTATAGTCACGCCGGACTGTGCAGGGACTCTGTGCCAAATCTTATAGGCTGCAGGCTAAAGTGGATTGCAGCCCATAGTATTCAATTGTGTCTGCGTCCCGAGCATGCAGATACAATTAAATGTGGCAGTCGCTAGCACCGGGCCAATCCCCCGGTGATAGCGATGCCACCGGGCATGTTTGGGCCATGCCGCGGCCCCCATAACAGCTGCTATGGTTTCTATTGTGGGCAGGGGGCCATTAGAGAATGTTGGCCCTGGGCAATTACACAGTTTGCCCCCATAACCCTGGCCCTGCCTGTCAGTTTTACACTGACAGGCAATAATGCTTTGGTATACTAAGTATACCAAAGCATTATATCTGCGATCATAATATCGCAAAGTGAAGTCCCCTAGTGGGACAAAAAAAAAAAGTTAAACGTTTATGAAAAAAAGAAATCAAAATATTACAGTAAAAATAAAATAAAACAACTTTAAAAAAAAAAAAAAAGTGGTACTATTTAATAAAAATGGCAAAAAACAACAACATACAAATATATGGTATTGCCGCGATGGTACCTACTCGAACAATAAAATGAACACATTAATTAAATTTCCGGGTGAACGGCGTCCAAAAAAAAATGCAAAAAAAACAACGGGAAAATTCATTTTTTTCTCCGATATCCCCCCATAAAAATATATTTCAACTTACTCAATAAGCCCCAAGTACCCTAAAATAGTACAAATAAAAACTACACCTTGCCCCTCAAAAAATAAGCCCACATATGGCTACATCAACAAAAAAATTAGTTATGACTTGGAATGCGGTAATTTTTTTAGAAGGGTTTTTATTGTGCAAATGTAGGAGAACATATAAAACCTATACATATTTGGTATCCCCGTAATCGAGCCGACCTATAGAATAAACGTAACATGTTATTTACATTGCATAGTGAATGGCGTAAATTTATAACGTGGAAAAACATTGCTGGAATATCTGTTTATTTTCAATTCTCTCCTAAAATAAAGATAATAAAAGTTAATCAATATATTAGATGCATCCAAAAATGGTGCAATTGAAAAATAAAACTCGTCCCTCAAAAAACAAGCCCTAATAAGGCTATGTTGACAGAATTTTTTTTTTTATATATATAAATCCTGGAATGCGACAGTGAAAAAATAAAAAATAATCTTTGGTAATTAACGCGCAAAAAGGCCTGGTCATTAAGGGGTTAAAATGTAATACGGAACAGAGCATGATGAAAGGAGAGGAGGATATCATGGCCAATGTAGCTAGTCGTTTTGTGATTATTTTTATGCATTCATTTCCTGATAATTCTCCTTCTTTGTAGTAAGAGTAGCATTATAGATTTATTTTTATTTTTTCATTCTCTTGTTCTTCATCTTGTATATAGACATCAATATGTAATTCTAAGCATCTTTTAAAGAGAATTGGCTTACCATATAGCACCCAAATAAAATTGCTGTAAAGCTCCTAAATAACACTACTCAATCAAAAAACTAGGGAATGTAGCTCATCCTGTGCATCTGCTTGTCCATACCTTTAGGCACAAAGTGTGGGTTTGAGGGAGTAAGCTCTAGGGGCCCAGGCCATCAGGGCAAGTTGCGCTCCCATCAGTAGGGACAGTTAATGCGCCCTGTGCAACAAAGGTTGGCACACCAATTAGGCCGACGCTGTTGGCAATGTACACATCATGGTAGGAAAAATATTGCAAAATATATTTTGTTTTCAGGGATATTTGCTTCCTTCTGTGCAAAGACATGTTTGTTTTTTCAAGACAAATCCATATATCTACGATATCTTTGTTGTCTGTACATAGATATCAAGGTCCACCTGACAGATATTTGACATAGTGCTGATCTATAGGATAAATCCACTATATAATTCATATGGCACACCAGCAAATTGGATAGGTCATGAAGTATTCATGGATTCAGTGCTCCTGGGCTGCTCTTGGCAATGATTTGTGGTCTACTCAGATGTCAATGTTTTAATGAAGTGTCTCTTTTCTTTGTCTTGATTTTCATATGTTCAATTGCTCATGGAAGAATCTGGCAGAGATCTCAAATGGAAATTTGCAATACAATGGGTAAATATGAATAGGAGCATAAAAAATGTTATGTCGTTGGGCATAGTAACTTACCATATAAAGTTTTTACAATAATTTTATAATCCTAAATTCCCCCTTTTTATATACAGATGTTATGTAGCCAAAAAGTGCAAGTGTGTAACATATTACATTCCAAGTCAGAATAAAATCTTGTCTTGTAAGATCTTAATTTTCCCACACACATGGCGGAAAAAGAAATGTTTTGTGTCTTGTGAAGAAAATATCGCTGCCCTAGTTTACATCTTTTGCTTGGGGCACCTACCAGTGTTGGTATGCTATACTGCTGCATACATTTTATGCACTACGCAATACTCTGTGATATCTGCATAAAGGATTGGTGGATGCAACCTAGAGTAAACGTTGAATAACATTTTCAGTACATCCCGTTACACGCGGTTTCTAAGCAGAATGTATGTGTGCTGTCATTGGTAGCACAACAAAGGAAGTAAACTATGTAAAAAGAGCAGATGTCACTTTCTACAAATCGTAATCCTACATTATATCCATCAGCACCATAAAAGACCAATAACTCACGTTGATAGGTTTTCTTCTAATCTCTATTTACAGTGTATTCAGTACACAGCCCCATGTGAACACTCTTCTGTCATACATACATACATACATACATACTGTGACAACCTGGGGACCACTTAGCTCACAGGATCGCCATCTCCCGGGTGAGATGGTTGGCACACATAGAAAGTTCACTCCAACTCCTGGTGTTGAAGAGCATCCACTTGGCTTGGAATGCTGCATATCCTTGGACAGCACTTGTGCCCTTAGAGCCTCTCGATCTGCTTCCAACTGTGTCAGGAACCTTTGGTTATCCTCCCTCTGTTTGGCATTTGTTTCCTGCAGCTCTGCATTCATCTGCACCATTTGTTTGAGGAGTTCCTCCATAAGACTCATTGCAATGGAAAAACAGTCTCTTTAATTGGGCTTCTGGCCCTTTAAATTTCACTGCACACTTCTTGTGCCATTTATTGCCCGCATTCTCCACCATATGTGACAACCTGGGGACCACTTAGCTCACAGGATCGCCATCTCCCGGGTGAGATGGTTGGCACACATAGAAAGTCACTCCAACTCCTTGAGTAAAAGGTTTAAACCAGCCGCAGCTAGCTTTATTGTCTTCACCACAGCAATCAGTGTTACAACAATAAACATACAAAATAAACCCTAGGCCGTCCAGCCTCTAACTAACACATTCAGTGTCCCTCACTACGAGACACTGAGCCTTGTGCCCAGCACCTCAAAACCTTCACAGCTTTACCTCACACGGTGGTGACTCTCACAGGCTAGCATGCCTGTCTTCCCCAGACTGAGAGCCCTGTGTGAACTGTACACACCAGAATTAAAGGACGAGTGTCGTGGAAAAAAATTTTTTTATATCAATTTGCTTTTAGTATTTTATTAAAAAATGTTTTATTTATTTGTGTGTTTTACTTTTTTTAATTTTTTTAACTTTTTCTTCACTATGGGGGCTGCCATTTTTTTTCCATCTCCGTATGTGTCGATTAACGACACATACAGACATGGAATACGGCACATACAGCCCCATAGTGAATGCGAACGGGGCCCGTTACATCCACTATGCTGTACGCTGTCTGTGTGGGAATGGCGCATGCGTCGCTCCCACACAGTCAAAATTGAAGGTCTTTGGCTGAGCGACGTCCGGCGCCATTTTCTTGTGGACCGGAAGCCGCGGCCGGACAGTAAGATTACTACTTCCGGTCGCGGCTTCCGGACTGTGTTCTGAAGCAAGCACGAGGAGCGGAGGGAGCGGACAGACCGGAGGGAGCCGGCGGCGGCAGGAGCAGGTAAGTTAGGTCTGTGTATGTACGTGTTTTAGTGTGTGATTACCATGGCTGCCATCAGGAATTTCTGGGCCCCATACTCCCAATGAGTCTGGGCCCCCGCCCCCTCGTTATTAGGAGGGGGCGTGAAATGTAAAGGGGCGGGAGGTAGGGCACATTAAAAAGAAAACTCTGGAGGAGCAGGGCAGAGACAGGAGGTGGGTGTCGGAGGGCAAAGGGGAGAGACTAAGTGCCAGGGCTGGGAGAACTGAAAGTAGCAGTAGTAGCCAGGGGGGAGATGCAACCTCACAGGGGCTCTGTGGAGTGACAGGGAAGAGACAGTGGCTCTGTGGGGGGCAAAAAGGGAAAGTGTGAGTGTGAGTGTGAAGAACCTGTCAGGGTGTAGGAGGGCAATATAAACAAAAATCATTGCACTGAAGCCCTATACACAGCAGAGTCACTCACCAAAATGTAGTCCCTGAGATCTCCCACCACCACGGGCATGCCTGGATGATGCTTTTGCATTCTCTTCACACGCTGCACACACGTTATCTGTGTAAAAACCACACAACCAAAATTCAGATCCTAGACCAGACCTGTTAGGTAATTCAGACACCTTTCCACCAGACCCCTACCTGTGGCCAGAGTTTAGCATTTAGACTTTTATCTACAGGGGAGTGTGTGTGGTGCTATCTACAGGGGGCAGAGTGTGGAGCTATTTAAAGGGGGGCTGTGTGTGGAGCTATTTACAGGGGGCAGTGCGTGGAGCTATTTACAGGGGGCTGTGTGTGGAGCTACTTACAGGGGAGGTGTGTGGCGCTATCAACAGAGGAGGTGTGTGGCACTATCTACAGGGGGTGTGGCACTATCTACAGGGGGGTGTGTGTGGCACTATCTACAGGGGGTGTGTGTAGCGCTATCTACAGGGGGTGTGGAGCGCTATTTACAGGGGGCAGTGCGGCGGAGCGCTATTTACAGGGGGTTGTGTGTGGCATTATCTACAGGGGGCTGTGTTTGGTGCTACCTACAGGGGGCTGTGTGTGGAGCTATCTACAGGGGGCTGTGTGTGGCGCTATCTACAGGGGAGGTGTGTGGCACTATCTACAGGGGGTGTGTGGCACTATCTACAGGGGGGTGTGTGTGGCACTATCTACAGGGGGTGTGTGTGGCGCTATCTACAGGGGGTGTGGAGCGCTATCTATAGGGGGTGTGTGGCACTATGTACAGGCGGGTGTGTGTGGCACTATGTACAGGGCTGTGTGTGGCGCCATCTACAGGGGGCTGTGTGTGGCACTCTCTACAGGGGATTTCAGTCCAGGAGGAGACCCTGACCTCACTGTCCGTATATGGACAGTGACCTCAGGGGCTACCTCTAGGAGAGGAATCCCCGCCAGAGTGTCGGCAACTCTCTGGCCGGGGATTCCGCTCCTGGATGGGTGAATGGCAGAGCAGGAAGCTGATACATTCCTGCTCTGCCATAGTATTCAATTGTATCTGCATCCTGTGGACGCAGATACAATTGAATATGGCAGTGGCTGAGACACGTCTGGAACAGTAATTTGCCAGGACTGCCTCTGTAGATTCAGGACAGTCCCTGCAAATTCAGGACTGTTGCTAACTATGCCTCCGGTATAAGCTTTCTCCCCCTACCCAGGTATACTTTCTCCTTCCTCTACCCCTCCCCAGATATCATCACTTTTCACCCAATTATTACCCCCCCCCCCCCATTGTATAATGCCTCCTCCAGTGGAGGGATGTCACAATACCAGAATTTGGACTTCGGTACCGATACTTTGTGTAGTATTGCGATTTCGATAACAAAGCGATACTTTGCCAACAGTAATAAAAAAACAAAACAGTTCTTCCATTTCTGATGTGAGGCACGTGGTATGATGGTAAATTTTAACCTCCACATGCCTCACATTAATAGTAATTAACCCCATCATGTTTCTCAATTATAATGGGTTAATGTGTAAGGTACATGACGGGGTTAATTACTATTAATGTGAGGCACATGGAGGTTAAATTCATCATCGCACCTCGTGCCCCACATTATTAAGTGAAAGAAGTTTTTATTTGATTTTTTACAGCGTACTCATCATAAAAGACGCAAAAAATTTGTTGTGCAGGTTATTACAGCCGCGCCAATACTGAATGTGTATATTTTATGTATTGAGACTTATTTTAATGTGTTTTGTAAAAAAGGTGTATGTGTATTTTTTTATTTTTATTTAACATTACTTTATGTTTTTACTTTATTTTTAAACTTTAATGTACTGGTATATATCTATATACGGATAGTACACAGGCAGTTGTTAGGACAGACCTGAGTATGCCCTAACAGGAAATATGGTAATACAGCCCTGGGGTCCTTCAATGGACCCTGGGCTGCCTGCCCATATATGGTATGTCCCTCAATCGCGTAACAGGGATTCCTGTGACGTTATCCAAGGTGCATCCCCCTTCTCATTTTCCCCTGAATGCTGCAGTCAGCTTTGATCGCAGCATTCAGGGGAATAGCGGCTGAGATGAGAGGTTTCTCTGATCTCCGCAATTATAGAGCGGGGCTGCGGCTGTGTAATACAACCATTGCCCCGCACGCGCTGAGCACGAGGTGATGCGGGCGGCGCTGCACTAATGAGCGGCGGTTCAGGCACTGAAGACAGAACATGTGGGGGTGTTTTGTAGTGCGCCCGCCATGTTCTATTTTCAGTGCCGCCGCTCATTAGTGCAGTGCTGGCCGCATCACATAATCCTGGCGGCGCACACATGTCAGGACTCCGGAGCGGGGCCGTAACTGTATTACACAGCCGCAGCTCCGCTCTCATACATTCATGTATTACAATATTGAGCTGTGCGGCCGCACAGCTTAGTATCGAAATACATGAAATAACGGTATCGAACCGTTTGGGGGTGCACAGTATCGAAACAGTATCGAAGTTTTGATGCATCGTTCATCCCTACTCAAGTGGCATCCTCCCTCCATTATTATCTCCTTCCCACTCTAGCATCATTTCCCTCCCTACCCAATGCCATCTCCCTGCCCCCATTATCATCTCCCTGCCCCCATTATCATCTCTCTGCTCCCATTATCATCTCCCTGCCCCATTATCTCCCTGCCCCCATTATCATCTCCCTGCCCCTATTATCATCTCCCTGCCCCTATTATCATCTCCCTGCCCCATTATCATCTCCCTGCCCCATTATCATCTCCCTGCCCCATTATCATCTCCCTGCCCTATTATCATCTCCCTGCCCCATTATCATCTCCCTGCCCCCATTATCATCTCCCTGCCCGCATTATCATCTCCCTGCCCGCATTATCATCTCCCTGCCCCCATTATCATCTCCCTGCCCCATTATCATCTCCCTGCCCCCATTATCATCTCCCTGCCCCCATTATCATCTCCCTGATCCCATTATCATCTCCCTGCCCCATTATCATCTCCCTGCCCCCATTATCATCTCCCTGCCCCCATTATCATCTCCCTGCCCCATTATCATCTCCCTGCCCCATTATCATCTCCCTGCCCCCATTATCATCTCCCTGCCCCCATTATCATCTCCCAGCCCCCATTATCATCTCCCTGCCCCCATTATCATTTCCCTGCCCCATTATCATCTCCCTGCCCCATTATCATCTCCCTGACCCCATCCCCATAGAAAGCAAAAATCTTCCCCACGTCTGTATTAGTTTACACTGCAGCATAGGATTGTATCGCTCAGCTCTACAACTAATAATAAAGATAAAAAAAGACACGGCGCCACATAGTGCAATAAAGCGAGAGGGTATTGTGAACAATATATGACAGGGAATTGCTCACCTTGAGTAATGGATACCAATAGGTATCACAATAGCAAGAAGCTGCAGCCAGGTCCGTGCACATGCAAAATAATTTTGCTGTCAAGTAGAGGATAAGAGATCAGACAAAAAGGACCACCGGCGCTGCTATAAATGTTGTCGAGGCAGAGAGAATAATTAATGAATATTTATTTGAGAAGGAAGGGCTACGCGTTTCGACGCTGAACCGGCGTCTTCATCAGGCCAATATACATTGTGCGATGCACGCACGTTTAAATACACCATGAAATGAGACCTGATTAGCATTCAAACACAAAAGAAACGCCTATATGGGCGGGTCAAGGGTTAGAGGATACAGATTGCATGAACGTCTTTGTGCAAAAAGACACACCCATCAAAAACAAACCATGTTTAAAAACATAAGAATACTTACATAGCAACGACATATGAATAGTATCTAATTAGTAAAGATAGATTTAGAGAAGACAACAGTCGCATATTACAAGAAAAACTTTGCTGAAAGAAACCATATTTAATAAAATAACTAAGTCGGTAAACTTCCCTACGTGCACTAGATATAGATAGAAAACAGAGTATGCAGAATGTGTTTAGAAGGATATTCAACGTAATGTCAGAAAGGATAGCGTCCCTAAACTCCTAGGTAACGCAAAGTTACGGTGGTCGATACGGGACTTATGGACTTATTGGAGCGCATATTGGAACGCAAGGAAACCTCACACAAATCACATGGGCAATGAACCGCTAGGTGACACGCATGACTCACACGCCGCCGGAAGGATATCAACAACAATGCGAACAGAAGGTAAGTAATAAACTACGTAAAGCAATTTACAGTACTGGGACATAATATAATTATTACATTTATAATCTGTTACCTTTCTTTAATTGAAAAAACTCTTTACAAATAAATAGTTAATTAATATTGCATAAAACGAAAAGATAAAACTGTCCATAAACAATTGCTTAAAAAAGTTAATTAAAAGATGATATGAATAATAATAAATAGTTAATAATTAATAATTAATATCAAAATATCAAAACTTAGTCTAACGATGTCTCAGTAAGGTCGTTAAGACCACTAGGGTGTAAGGTCTCAAGTTTGAAAATCCAAAAATTTTCTCTTTGTTTTAGCTTATTAAACCTATTAGGCACATCCACTGGAATTTGTTCGATTGGTGTCACAACTATATTATCAAAACTACACTTGTGTTTAAGTGCACAATGGCGGGACACACTATGTTTAAGAAAACCCTGCCTAACATTAAAACGATGTTTATTTATCCGATTTCTCAACGTTTGGGTGGTGCGACCCACATATTGCAAACCACAAGTGCAGTGCAGCAAATAGACCACATATGAACTCCCACAGTCTAAATGATTTTTAATAGGAAATTTTAAACTAGTTTTAATTGATGAAAATTCTAACACTTTATCAGAGATGTTATCACAACACAGGCATCTCTTATGCCCACAGGAAAAAGACCCCTTTTTTTCTTTTAGAGGATGTACGGTTTTCTTTATATTATCAATTTTAGAAAGTTTGCTAGGTGCTAATAAGTTCCTCAATGTTTTAGATCTCCGGAACGTGATTAAAGGTTTTGCTGGGAGTAAAGGTTTAAGAAATGGGTCACTAGTGAGAATGTGCCAGTGTTTCATACAAATAGACCTAATGTGTTTACTACCTTTATTAAAAGACGTGATAAAATTTAGATTATGTTCACTTAATCTGACTTTCTTACTGTCAGTAACGTTAGGTGCTATTTCTTCGATACATTCCAATTGTGTCATGCCCCTAGCTCTAAGTTCTGCCCCTTTAATCAGACTCTTAGGAAAACCTTTTTCAATAAACCTTTTGTTTAAAATAACACACTCTCTATTAAAACTCAAATCATCAGAACAGTTCTTTCTAATTCTGCGAAATTGGCCGAAAGGAACATTTTTCAGCCAGGGTGTGTAATGTGCACTCCTAAAATCCAAATAGCTGTTTACGTCAACACTTTTAAAATGGGTCCTAGTGGAAAAATGACTGCCATTATTAGTAATCGTAAGATCTAAAAAGTCAATAGTGGTACCCGAGAATGTATGCGTAAAATTAAGACCAAACTTGTTATTATTTAAAAAATCTATAAAAGCATTAGCAGCAGATGCGTCTCCTTTCCAAATAAAAAATAATAAATCGTCGATATAACGTTTATAAAACATGATGTTGTTAGAAAAATTGTGTGCGTTCATAATGTGGGATTCCTCAAAACAACCCATGTAGAGGTTTGCATAGGAGGGTGCAAAGCGCGACCCCATAGCACACCCCTTTAACTGTCTATAAAATTGATTATCAAATGTAAAAGCATTATGTGTTAATATAAAATCAATACATTCAATAATAAAATTAAGCTGCTTATTTGAAAAACGGAGGTCTGATGCAAGTGTTGAAGAAATAGCTTCCATACCCTGTGTGTGTGGAATGTTGGTATATAAAGAGGACACATCCGCGGTTAAAAAGCTAAAATCAGATATATCAAATTTCGATTGCAATTCAAAAAGATCCCTGATCAATTGAGTGGAATCTTTAAGAAAAGAAGGTAATTTCAAAACAAACGGTTGTAAATGAATATCAACGAAATGGGACAAATTATTAGTGAGGGATCCTATTCCAGAAATAATAGGTCTGCCCGGAGGATTTAATAAGGATTTATGAATTTTTGGCAGATGATACAAAAAAGGGGTGGCTGGAAAAGGAACAGTAAGAAAACTCCTCTCTTTTTTAGATAGTAAGTCTTCATTAAAGGCTGAGTCAATGAGAGTTTTGTATTCAAGGCCATACTTGGGAATGGGATTATAGCTAAGCTTTTCATAGAAAATTGTGTCCGAGAGTAGTCTCTTAAACCTTTACTCCCAGCAAAACCTTTAATCACGTTCCGGAGATCTAAAACATTGAGGAACTTATTAGCACCTAGCAAACTTTCTAAAATTGATAATATAAAGAAAACCGTACATCCTCTAAAAGAAAAAAAGGGGTCTTTTTCCTGTGGGCATAAGAGATGCCTGTGTTGTGATAACATCTCTGATAAAGTGTTAGAATTTTCATCAATTAAAACTAGTTTAAAATTTCCTATTAAAAATCATTTAGACTGTGGGAGTTCATATGTGGTCTATTTGCTGCACTGCACTTGTGGTTTGCAATATGTGGGTCGCACCACCCAAACGTTGAGAAATCGGATAAATAAACATCGTTTTAATGTTAGGCAGGGTTTTCTTAAACATAGTGTGTCCCGCCATTGTGCACTTAAACACAAGTGTAGTTTTGATAATATAGTTGTGACACCAATCGAACAAATTCCAGTGGATGTGCCTAATAGGTTTAATAAGCTAAAACAAAGAGAAAATTTTTGGATTTTCAAACTTGAGACCTTACACCCTAGTGGTCTTAACGACCTTACTGAGACATCGTTAGACTAAGTTTTGATATTTTGATATTAATTATTAATTATTAACTATTTATTATTATTCATATCATCTTTTAATTAACTTTTTTAAGCAATTGTTTATGGACAGTTTTATCTTTTCGTTTTATGCGATATTAATTAACTATTTATTTGTAAAGAGTTTTTTCAATTAAAGAAAGGTAACAGATTATAAATGTAATAATTATATTATGTCCCAGTACTGTACATTGCTTTACGTAGTTTATTACTTACCTTCTGTTCGCATTGTTGTTGATATCCTTCCGGCGGCGTGTGAGTCATGCGTGTCACCTAGCGGTTCATTGCCCATGTGATTTGTGTGAGGTTTCCTTGCGTTCCAATATGCGCTCCAATAAGTCCATAAGTCCCGTATCGACCACCGTAACTTTGCGTTACCTAGGAGTTTAGGGACGCTATCCTTTCTGACATTACGTTGAATATCCTTCTAAACACATTCTGCATACTCTGTTTTCTATCTATATCTAGTGCACGTAGGGAAGTTTACCGACTTAGTTATTTTATTAAATATGGTTTCTTTCAGCAAAGTTTTTCTTGTAATATGCGACTGTTGTCTTCTCTAAATCTATCTTTACTAATTAGATACTATTCATATGTCGTTGCTATGTAAGTATTCTTATGTTTTTAAACATGGTTTGTTTTTGATGGGTGTGTCTTTTTGCACAAAGACGTTCATGCAATCTGTATCCTCTAACCCTTGACCCGCCCATATAGGCGTTTCTTTTGTGTTTGAATGCTAATCAGGTCTCATTTCATGGTGTATTTAAACGTGCGTGCATCGCACAATGTATATTGGCCTAATGAAGACGCCGGTTCGGCGTCGAAACGCGTAGCCCTTCCTTCTCAAATAAATATTCATTAATTATTCTCTCTGCCTCGACAACATTTATAGCAGCGCCGGTGGTCCTTTTTGTCTGATCTCTTATCCTCAGCTCTACAATGGTTCTTTTCTCCTGTCCTGTGTAAACAGAGGGAGAAGACAGGTTTATTGTCACATTTTACACAGGATGGGAGATAAGAGCCGTAGAGCTGATACAATCCTATGCTGCAGTGTTAACATAATACAGAGTTGGGTAAAATATTTACTTTCTATGGGGGCAGGAGGAGATTTTTTCAGGAGGCTCCGGGCAGCAGCAGCCGGACACAGACATAACTTAGTACTCACTGTGTCTGAAGAAGAAGACGACGACTGCTGCTGCTGCTGCTGGACGTATCCTCAGAGGCTGAGCTCATAACTCCCGCTGCTGTGATGTCTCCTCCCCACACGCTGTCACGCTGTTGTGGAAGAGGAGGGGCGGACACATCTCACTCTCCAGTGGGCCCTTACGGTTTTATTCTGATGTAATGAACGGGCCCCTGCTTCGTGATGGGACCTGTTCCTTTCACCGAAATGAAATCGTAAGAGCCACACTGCCGTGAGTATATTAATTACAGCGGCAGAGTGCGGGCCCCTTTTTTTATTTATTTATGCCCGGGCCCCTCACTGCAGTACCCCCAGTACCTCCCTGATGGCGGCCCTGGTGATTACTACTGTATGTAAACCTACTACACTGTGTGTTAGCTCAAAAAATGGCGACACACAGTGTAGGAGGTTTGACCGTTCAATCCCCTCCTTTCTCCTGGCATTAGCCAGGATAAAGGAGGGGGGATTCTGTGAGCTCACTAGAGCGAGTGTGTATTCTCAAATTTTGCAACATAAAGCAATGTGGTTGCTTTACCACATGCCAATGCTGCAATTTTGGGAATTGCTCCATCTAGTGACCAGCACTGGGAAATGTTATAAATTAGAATCTAATTTATAATATTTCCTGACTCGTGAAAAAATTAAAAAAATTAGAAGAATGTTTAATCATTTATACACTAACTGTTTAACTAAAAAATAAAATAAAATTCTAGCGACACATTACCTTTAAAGAGCCGTCTCAGGTGAAACCTAACTAAGCTCATCAGATAGCCCAAGACACTGACTGTCGGCATGGAGTGGAAGCCCGCCCTTCTCCTTCACACTCCAGCAAACCAGGCCCTATTCCAGGCTTTACACCCAATCAACAGCAGAGAAAACCCTCTCTGCTGTACATGCTCCCTGGTTGCTTAAAACCTGAGTTTCTGCACTGTCCAGTAGCTGCACTGCTACATATCCCCCCCCCCCTTGATAAAGGCCGTAGGACTGATCACATTTTAACCTCCCTCCAGGGTCAAAGCTCCTACGCTGGGACATAATCACACTTAGGGTCACCCCTACAGTAACAGACATTTGATAATCACCCCTGGGTGTATTAGACAGGTGCTCCTGCAACTCTTCTATGTTGGCAAGCATAGCATCCTCATCCCTTGTAGGCACTACTAGCTTTTGCTGATCACAGCCGTATTTACATGTGTGGCGCCCGACATTCATGGACCTTTCTGCATCCATGAAGTGGCTTTGTGTGTCACCCCTTGGTTTAGACACTGGCTCATAGTGTTCAGTAACACTGATCTCGTGAGTTTTGGTATACACCGTACCATCTACCAAACCACTTTCAGATGCTATACGCCCCTCCATCTTGGAGTTTTTCATCTCAGCATTTAAATGCTCAGACTGTCCGTCCAGAGACAATTTTTCACCGCACTGACCCGACCCCTCTGGGTTACTTCTATCAGACCCGGTAGTGGTCGTCTCTGCAGCAGCGTTAGGGCCCGCATCCTGCTTAGTGGTATAGCACCACTTGTTGCCCTTAGCAACCTGTCTTGTGTCACATGCAACTTCAATGGCTAAAGTACACACTGTAACAGTATCCATTGAACAAGCCTGGAAGACCACCTCTATTGCTCCCCTTACCTCCTGGGAAAGTGTGGGAGCTACATGGGTCTCAACGTCTACATGTGAAAGACCTGCAGCGGGCAGAACTTCTACGGGTGAAGCAGTAACCCTTCTCACACTATACATGGCAGTAGTGTCCTCATTGGTACCATTGACAGCCCCAACCTCTAGGGTAATGTTTTCTTGTACATCTGGTTCACTACTGGGCGGTTCATTAGTGACCGAGGCCACAGCCACCAGCGCACACACCTCACTGACTCCACTGTCCAGGAACTTATGTGCGTCACTTAGGGCTACATTCACACTGGTGTGGTCGCTCAAATAAAAAGGTGGATCACTGCTGCTGGATTCAGCTGACTCTGAGGTGACCCCAACCACATTCTCAGACCTGTAGAGTTTATCACCACTCCACTCACACATCGCAGCAGTATACAGCTGGTTGCCATTAGGAACAGTGCACACATCACATGCAACAGTCTTGTTATTGTGACCTCTAGGGGCACACTTGAGCCATTAGTAACCTGTTTTACATCACATGTAATATCAGGTGACCAAAGCATACACTATAGTTGTAAAGGATTTGCCAGACACAAGTTCTGTGTCGACGCCCATGGGCAATCAGTCTGCACCTGCTCCTATGTCTGTGAGACTGACTCCATCTTCCACCACTCAGGATGGCAGGCTTAGGAGTGGGAGAGCCTATCACAGCCTGGCCAGACGGAGCTAGTTCCCGCCCACTGTCTATTTATACCTGCCTTTCCTGTTCCTCCTTTGCCTGTGATTCTTCTATGCTTGTTTCCTGGCTTGCTGCTCCTGCTTGTACTACTGATCCTCTGCTTGTTATAGACCTTGGCTTTCTGACCACTCTCCTGCTCAGCTTTTTGTACCTCGCTCTCTCCTGGTTTGACTCGGCTCGTTCACCACTCTTGTTGCTCACGGTGTCTCCATGGGCAGCTGCCCCGTTTCCCTACCTTCTGTGTACCCCTGTCTGTTTTGTCTGTCTTGCACTTACTGAGCGTAGGGACCGTCGCCCAGTTGTACCCCGTCGCTTAGGACGGGTCATTGCAAGTAGGCAGGGACTGAGTGGCGGGTAGATTAGGGCTCACCTGTCTGTCTCCCTACCCTGTCATTACAATAGTAGCATCCACTGAACATGACTTGAAGTCTACCTCCTGTGCTTCCCCCATCCCCATGGAATGAGTGAGCGTTACATCAGTCTCAGTTTCTACAGCATAGGAATGACCTGTAGGAGGCAACATTTCTAAAGGTGCTGCAGTCACCTCTATTGCACCAGGCACATTTTCATCACCATCACTAGTTATGGCCGGGCTGTACTCCAGGTTACCACCATTAACAATCCCAACCTCTAGGGAAATCTCAGATACACCTGACACATCTGTTTCCAAGGACACACGCTCTGGATTACCATCAGTAACATTACGCACATCACATGTGACACGCTCGACTGCTGTTTCTTTAACAGCCTGTTCACACAATGCATTAACATGCTCAGGCTGGGTGACATACTCATGGGTTAAAGACACGTTAGGCACAATTTTGAACATTTCACTAGTGTCATCACATAAACGCTGTGCATCAAATACATGTGCGTCATTTTTAGCAGGCATTTCCTGAATCTCATTATCACTTGACAACATTACAACTGGTGCATTTTCCCTTTCTGGCAGAGGAGCAGCACACCCTGCAGAGGACTTTTCCCTGTAATAGCTACAATGCTTATCAGAAATATTGCCTTCCTCCCACAACTGACAAAAATGAGGGAAGTCCCTTCCCAGCACAAACTCTTCATCAAGTTCCTAAGATTTTATAAGTCTGTGCTGCACAGTCCCAAAATCAGCTTCAAAGTCAATCAGAACGGTCTCACCCATCTCAGGATCCTTCTTCACGAACAGCAAAAATGTCCGGATGCACCCACGAGAACTCTTGGCGAAGATCCAGACTGACCAGTAGCGGAATCCCACCAACCAACACTTCACGTGTCTTCTCTTGCGCTCTCTCTGCCCTCCTGACCAGAGAACAATCAGGTGCACATCCATCCACTCGATGGCAACTCCAACAGCGCTCCTTTTGCTGAACAGCCACCACATGCTGTCGGGGTTGGTTGCTCCTAGCAACCACATCTGGGCGATTCAGCACACTTGGCTTTTTAACAGCTGCCCAACATTGCTTGGGAACACCTTTTCCATCCAGACAATAGTCAGCTTGCAAAGATTCCCACCATGAGTCTGGGTGGTTGCCCTTAGCAACGGTCCTCATAGCTTGTATCACAGGTACGCATGCTCTTTGATCTTTTCTGCAAACTGTCTGCAATACGTCAGGAGTACCCGGCATCAATGCAGCTGGTGTTGAAGAGCATCCACTTGGCTTGGAATGCTGCATATCCTTGGACAGCACTTGTGCCCTTAGAGCCTCTCGATCTGCTTCCAACTGTGCCAGGAACCTTTGGTTATCCTCCCTCTGTTTGGCATTTGTTTCCTGCAGCTCTGCATTCATCTGCACCATTTGTTTGAGGAGTTCCTCCATAAGACCCATTGCAATGGAAAAACAGTCTCTTTAATTGGGCTTCTGGCCCTTTAAATTTCACTGCACACTTCTTGTGCCATTTTATTGCCCGCATTCTCCACCATATGTGACAACCTGGGGACCACTTAGCTCACAGGATCGCCATCTCCCGGGTGAGATGGTTGGCACACATAGAAAGTCACTCCAACTCCTTGAGTAAAAGGTTTAAACCAGCCGCAGCTAGCTTTATTGTCTTCACCACAGCAATCAGTGTTACAACAATAAACATACAAAATAAACCCTAGGCCGTCCAGCCTCTAACTAACACATTCAGTGTCCCTCACTACGAGACACTGAGCCTTGTGCCCAGCACCTCAAAACCTTCACAGCTTTACTTCACACGGTGGTGACTCTCACAGGCTAGCATGCCTGTCTTCCCCAGACTGAGAGCCCTGTGTGAACTGCACACCTCTGAATTAAAGAGAAATCTCAGGTGAAGCCTAACTAAGCTCATCAGACAGCCCAAGACATGGACTGTCTGTATGGAGTGGAAGCCCGCCCTTCTCCTTCACACTCCAGCAAACCAGGCCCTATTCCAGGCTTTACACCCAAGCAACAGCAGAGAAAACCCTCTCTGCTGTACATGCTACCTGGTTGCTTAAAACCTGAGTTTCTGCACTGTCCAGTATGTAATATGACTTTAAGGACAATAATTACTGACACCGGGATTATATTCGTTTTGTCTTTACTGAACATGCAGAAAATATGACAACAGTGAAAACTTGAGCTCTAGGCAAAATATAACTGGTGCTCGGTAAACAATACAGTCTCTGCTTTTATCCGGCACTTCAATATAACACAGTCTCTTATAATCCGTAATGATTAAAATATGTTCTCTTTATCTTGTGCCTTAGGATAATAAAGTCTCTTAGCTTCCAGGTTTAGTGTAATGTGATCTTTGAGGTCCGGCAATGTAATACAATGCACTCTCTGATGATCCGGCACTTAATGCTCTATGTTACCTTATGCTCAAAAATGGCGTCTTCAGCTTCTTGCTCTAAACACTCTCCTCTTAACTCAGCCGGATCTCCTTAACTTGGAACTCCAGTAAATGCGTGTCTGATACTTCACATTACTTATGCTCTGCTGCTGGCCAGAATGCTCTTTATCTTTTACAGTTATCTGAGTCACAATGTCTTCCTTACTTGCTACAGCTCTCTCAGTCCAGTCTCTGTCTCTTCCTGTCCAGCGCTTCTCAGACCTCTCTCCAGACACTTCCTCACTAGACCTCTCTTGTATATCACTCCACACACTAAACACTGTCGATGTACTAACCTCACAGCGCCCTCTAGTGGCCGGCCACAACCTCCCATTTCTCAATGCCATACAATCCTTTTGCTGGGTTACATCTTTTCCCCCAGGTTTATCAGTTGCCGTCCCGGCAACTTGCTGTGGCGTCACAAATCCTTCAAACCTAGAAGGAAGTCTTCCAAAATTGGATCGCTGAGAATGACGTACCTGTGACAACTCTTCTTCCACAGGAGTAACATTCTCTTCTTGTACTTCACTGGTACTTTCTTGTCTCTCTGGTACTTGAACCGGCGGACTCCACCAACCTTCATCTATGGGAACGGGTGTTGCAACAGGAGGATCTCTAGTGTTTGCTTCTGGTTCACGACTTATAAATGTGCAGGGTCTCAGCATATTTCTGTGTACGGTTTTCAAAGGGCCACTACTACCCTCCGGCTTGATCACAAATACAGGAATATATGGATTGGGCTGACGCACCACCTCATACGCCAAGGTTTCCCACTTCCATTGCAGCTTTCCTGCTCTTCTTGCACCCTGATTTCGCACGATTACTCTATCACCCACTTGCAAAGGTAGTTCCTTCAATTTCTGATTTACTGTAAGATCATGAGGCCCCAGTCTCCGCGCCACTAAATTATACATTTCTTGTACCTTGCGTCGATGACCCCACATCCAGGTCTGCGGAATCCACTCTTCTTGTTCTTCCGGGATAGGCATCATTAAATTTAGGGGACATCGTCCATTTCTTCCGAACATTAACAGAAAAGGAGAATATCCAGTAGTGGCATGTACAGTGTTATTATAGATCCAGATTAATTCTGCAATGTAGTCAGGCCATCTCTCTTTTTTTTGTTTTTCCAGTGTTCGCAACAACTGCAATATGGTCCGATTCATCCTTTCACAGGCCCCGTTCCCTTGAGGGTGATACGGGGTCGTGCGGGTCTTTTTAATCTGGTACAATCTGCATAATTCTTCTATTACTCGCCCCTCAAAACAAGCTCCTTGATCAGAGTGAAGCTGTGAAGGACATCCATAGGGTAAGATGAAATGAGTCCACAATCCCTGTGCCGCAGATTCAGCCGTTTGATCTCTGGTAGGTACGGCCACTGTGAATTTGGTGAAGTGGTCTATCACAACCAATAAATATCTGTACCCTTGTAAAGACTCATCTACTGTCAAATAGTCCATCATGACCAACTGTAATGGATAATGCGTCTGTATATGGCCCACCGGAGCTTGTTGTTCAGCCGCTCTGGCCAGGGTGCAATTTCTACAGTTCTGACAAACTTTCTGTGCCACTGCAAACAGCAGAGGATGATAGTAGAATTGTTGCAACCAACGGAAAGTCTTTTCAGGACCATAATGCCCCTTTTTCTCATGCATCCACTTAACCGTACTTTCTAACTCTCGCTCCGGCAACACAGCTTGCCAGACGGGTCCTTCCATGGTCGGTAGGAATACTTGGCGGTACAATATCCCTTGTTTTACTGCCAATCTATCTCGTTGGCGATATATTCTCTGTCCCACTCCAGACAATCGCAATCGCTCTCGTTGATTGGGTCGGTATCCCTCTAGCACCCATCTTCTTACAGTCCGAATTTGAATATCTTGCAACTGTTGTTTCTTCCATTCTTCAGCAGTCCATTGATCGATGGTTTCTCTTATGGGCTCCACAGTATGCACCGGAGCACTTTGAATATTCTCACCTGGCATCTGATCATGTACTTCATTGGCAAGGAAATTAGGAGTCTCTGTTTCCTCTAACTCCTCTTCAGTCAGTCCTTCAGGCAAATCTACTGGATTACGGGACAGGGCATCTGCATTCCCATTAGCTCGTCCTGGGCGGTACTTTACAGTAAATTTAAATTTGCTAAGTCGCGCTCGCCAACGTTGCTCCATAGCACCCAATTTAGCCGAGTCTAAATGAACCAATGGATTATTGTCAGTCCATAACACACACTCTGCGCCCAGCAAGATATCTGCAAATCGCTCGGTAACCGCCCATACGACTGCCAAAAGTTCCAACCGGAATGAGCTATAGTTGTCCGGATTCTTTTCCCCATCTCTCAGCGTCCGACTGGCATAAGCAATGACACGTTCCCGTCCATTCTGCACTTGAGAAAGAACAGCTCCTAATCCTTTTAAACTTCCATCGGTACACAAAACAAATGGTAGAGAGTAATCTGCATACGCCAAGACAGGAGCACCAGTTAGTCGTCTTTTTAACTCTTGGAAGGCTTGTTCAGCCTCTATTCCCCAAGTGATACTTCTCTTATGATCGACTCCCGGTTTGGTTCCGTTCAGTAACACATATAGGGGAGCAGCCACCTTAGCAAAATTCTGTATGAACCGTCTGTAATATCCAATCAGTCCTAGGAAACTTCTAAGCTCTGTTACTGTCTTTGGTACCGGCCATTGTTGCACGGCTCGTACTTTGGCATCCATTGGTTGTACACCGTCTCTAGTAACCACGTGTCCCAGGTACTCAATTCTTTCTTTAAACAAGTGACATTTGCCCGGTTTTAGTTTTAGACCATGTTCTTCGATACGCGTAAGTATCACTTTCAATCTTTCCAAATGTTCTGTGAAAGTGTCTGAGAAGATAATGATGTCATCTAGGTAGATGAGCAAACATTCAAAGTTTAAATCTCCCAAACAAACTTCCATCAAGCGCTGAAATGTAGCTGGTGCATTGGTTAGACCGAACGGCATTCTCAAAAATTCGTATAACCCCATAGGGGTGATAAATGCAGTCTTTTCTTGATCTTCTTCTGCAACTGGTACTTGCCAGTACCCACTGGCCAAATCCAGGGTAGAGAAGTATTTGGCCTTACCCAAAGCCAGCAAAGAGTCTTCTATTCGTGGTAAAGGGTATGCATCTCTGACGGTGCAGGCATTCAATCGCCGGTAATCTACACAGAACCGCAAGCTTCCATCTTTCTTCTTTACTAATACTATGGGAGAAGCCCATGGACTCTTACTGGGTCGGATAACATGACTGTCTAGCATGCGTTTTAGCAACACTTTGGCTTCTTGATAAAAAGCGGGCGGAATGGTACGGTATCGTTCTCGTACCGGGTGAGCATTTCCCGTATGTATTTCATGTTCTAAAGTTGTTGTCAACCCAAAGTCTGCTTCATTCTTGGAAAAAGCCTTGTAGTGCTCTCCTAACACTCCCGCCACTTCATCTATTTGCCTGGTAGTCAAATCCGTTCCTTCTAAAGGTATTTGCTCCAGTAATCGCCTCCCAATGGTGTCATTAGCTTGAGTGGTGGCTCGACACACTGTAACCACAGCTACACTTTCACAAGGATAACTCACTTGCCAATCTGAACGGCTTTCCACTTGTTCCTCCCTCACCGGAAACACTTCAGCTACTAGTTCCCGGGGAAATAAGGTTACATTTTGTTTCGTGATATTAACCACTCGTAATAATACTTGTCCAGCCTGTACCTTGCATATCGACCGGGCCACGGCTACTCCTTCTTTCTGCAGAGCTGATTCAATTAACACAGTGGTGCCCTTTAACACTTTATTAGTACCCACTGGCAAGGGTAACAACATTTCATGGCCTGCTGGTACTTGTATACTTCGAGAGGCTGGTATCTTAACCAGTCCTACCCTTCCAGGCCAATTTAACAGTTCTCCATTAATGCGACAATGTTTTAAAGTGCGCTGTAAAGCCATTTGAGAAGGTCGTTGAGTGGGTATTTGTTTCCAGTATTTTGGGCCCAGCTCTTGTGACATTACTCCATCTAAGTCCCGCAATATATTCATTCCTAGAATCACGGGAATGTCAGAGTCCATAGCTTTTTCTACTATGATAACCCCCTTTTTGTTCAAATCACGATTCCATATTGAAATGTCCATTTGTATAACTCCCAGGATAGGGATAGGTAAACTATTAGCTGCCTTGAGTCTTATCCAAGTGTCACTCTTCTCACATAACAAGGAAGGGAAATAAGTTTCAAACACAACTTTATCCATAGTGGTCACTTGAGATCCAGTATCGATTAAACATGACAACTCAACGCCATTGAATTTTGCTACAACGACGGGACATTCCCCCACTATATCTGTAGCATCTAACACAGGGCATGTATCCGTGGACTCTCCTGTAGTTTGCCCCTCAACTACAGGTCGTTCTAGTTTAAATTCCTGCGATTGCTCTGATAGTGAGAACGCATGCAATTTCTAGCAATGTGTCCTGCTCGGCCACAATTATAGCAGATGGTAGGGTCTGGAGCATTCCTACCTTGATTCCTTCTATCCGCAAACGACTGTCTCTCTTGTGAGTATCGAACTGGAGTTCCAGGGTCAGGCTTATTAGTAATAGCGGCTTTCAACTCTCTCATGGCACCTTCCAATGACTCCATCCTTGCCTCCATGTCGGGGTTCTTCTTGGTTACAATTTCTGCTTGCCTGACCACCGTATCAGTGCTGGCCGATTCCTCTTTTTCCAATGCGATAGCTTCCGTCAATAATTGATGAATCGTCATATCTGGTTCTTTCTTTAACTTTTCCTTCAGAGTTCTCCTTAACGGTGGATTCTTGAGACCTATTACAAACTGATCCCGCAATACTACGTGTACATTGGTAAAGGACCCGGCTGATTGTTCTTCTTTACGTTGCAACATTGCCATTATTTCCTGTAATCCATTTGCAAACTGTGCCAGTGTCTCTTCTTCTTTCTGCTGGCGGGCAAAGAATCGCTTCCTTATCATGCCCTCAGAGGACGTATCCCCATACACATCATCTAATAGCTGCCGAATTTGTTCGAAGGTTTGTCGATGTCGTGCTGGCTGTAACAAAACGGTTTTCCTAGCTTCTCCTTCTAAGGTACTTAGCGCCAATTCTACTTTTAAATGTGGAGCGACATTACAGAGCCGTGCCGCTCCTTCCAGCCGTTCACTCCAATCTTCCAACAATAGATCAGATCCATTAAACTTTGGCAAATGATTTAAGAGGGCTCCCACCGGTATCATTGGATGGGTCACACTGGATGATAATGTTGTCTCGTCCATTGTATCTGCATCCATCCTGCCGCACTACGCCAAGTTGTAATATGACTTTAAGGACAATAATTACTGACACCGGGATTATATTCGTTTTGTCTTTACTGAACATGCAGAAAATATGACAACAGTGAAAACTTGAGCTCTAGGCAAAATATAACTGGTGCTCGGTAAACAATACAGTCTCTGCTTTTATCCGGCACTTCAATATAACACAGTCTCTTATAATCCGTAATGATTAAAATATGTTCTCTTTATCTTGTGCCTTAGGATAATAAAGTCTCTTAGCTTCCAGGTTTAGTGTAATGTGATCTTTGAGGTCCGGCAATGTAATACAATGCACTCTCTGATGATCCGGCACTTAATGCTCTATGTTACCTTATGCTCAAAAATGGCGTCTTCAGCTTCTTGCTCTAAACACTCTCCTCTTAACTCAGCCGGATCTCCTTAACTTGGAACTCCAGTAAATGCGTGTCTGATACTTCACATTACTTATGCTCTGCTGCTGGCCAGAATGCTCTTTATCTTTTACAGTTATCTGAGTCACAATGTCTTCCTTACTTGCTACAGCTCTCTCAGTCCAGTCTCTGTCTCTTCCTGTCCAGCGCTTCTCAGACCTCTCTCCAGACACTTCCTCACTAGACCTCTCTTGTATATCACTCCACACACTAAACACTGTCGATGTACTAACCTCACAGCGCCCTCTAGTGGCCGGCCACAACCTCCCATTTCTCAATGCCATACAATCCTTTTGCTGGGTTACAAGTAGCTGCACTGCTACAATACATACATACATACATACATACATACATACATACATACATACATACATACATACACTGTGCACCCTGCTGTCTTACACACATCCAATTCACAACAGTGTAACATCGGGGCAGCCAGAAAAAGTAACACAACTGCCGCAGGGGAATATACCCCAAAGCAAGAAAAGAGAACTGTGAAGTGCCTCATGTGGGAATGCTGGTCCTACTGATATCTAGGGAACAATGTAAAAATGTAAGTTCTTATCAAGAGTGCGCAATAGATTTTAATATAGATAATAATATCGTTTGAACACCTCAATTTCTCCCAATTTTTTTTTAAACAAATGTCATTTTCTGTGGACAGATTCCCTTTAAGGGGGAAACACACTAAAGGGCACAATATCATATAACTTATATGGATCTTCTGGGTATAATACAATCACTATTTTTAGGCATTATACAAGGTCACCAGGGTTGGCACAGCCTCCCAAATAACTGGCTTTTTGGTCCTGAGCCAAGATCATAGGCACTTGACACCACAGCAGATGGTATTTTAACAAAAACTGAGACCACTTTAAAGAGACCACTTAAAACTCAATGAGACTACTTACCACAAGGTTTCCTTCTACATCAGAACAATTGTTACATCACGCCGCTAATTCTCACTTAAGTCTTGCCCCATTCTCTGCAACAATATCTCCAAATATGATGATATTGCTGACTTCTTTGGAGTCCTGTTTCGGCTCATTGTCATCTAATTTCAGAGACCATCGTTGTAGATTGGCTCTCCACTGCCATCCCTCTGTACCCGCCACTAATAGGTGGAAAGACTGTATGCGGTGGACATGGTCATTTAGGGTCCTATATAATAATGCACTGAATATACAACATTTATAATATATGCCCTCTGCGTGCAATTTGCATTGTCTATGTAAAAATCTATAGAAAGATACAGGATATTTACTCACTGCGCAAAAAATATTTTTACTTATTGTATACAAACTGTAAGTTAAAGCTTTGTCTATGGTGTTCACTAATACATATTGCGGTTTACTCAGTTCCATAAATGATGGGGGAGTTTGCTTGGCACCAAAAGTCTCTGCCCATATGCTTTCTCAAGCTAAATGTTTCTAGTGCTCCTGGATTGTCACCATAAGCAACAGATGCTTTGATAAAGACCTCCATCTGTTTGTGAAACGTCAGAACTCACCCGCATGCATCTACTGAACTCCGGGAAAAGATATGTGCATAATTTTTCAGTTTGTACTAGAAAAACTGTTTAACTACTTGTGAGGTTATTTTGTAGCAATGCTGACACATAAGAAGGTCAGAATATGGAACAGATGGGTGAGAGTTCTGTCTCTAATGATAATGATAAAATATGGAAAAAACAACATTAATACAGAAAGAGAGTAATGACAAAATGGTCAGCTAGCCAACATAACAGGTTTTGCACAATAACTATTTCTGTATCATAAAATGTTGGACTGAAGGAATTATCTGTGTATAAGGCCGAATTCAGACGAGCGTAAATCTCGTCCGTGTGACGGGCATTTTTTCTTAACGGCCATCACACGGACGCATTTATTTCAATGGGGCTGTTCACACGGACGTTGTTTTAATGGACCGTGTGAAGGACCTGTGAGAAAATAGGACATGTCCTATTTTCGTCCGTTTTCACGGATCCATCAATAGACTCAATGAGGGATCTGTGAAAATGGGTCCCGCTCAGGGGCCACTCGGATGTGAAAAACGTCTGTCCTTTGAAAATAAAGTAAGGCATTGGGTTGCGCTTCTCCCAAAATCTAGCACCCTCTTTATCCGTGTCCCTCCCTGGGCATCCTCCTTCAATCCCCACAGCTATGTGAGCCTCTAATTAAAGGGGTTGTCTAGAATTAGAGAAACATGGTTACTTTCTTCCAAAAACAGTGGCACACATGTCCGGTTGTGTCTGGTATTGCATCTTAGCTCCTTTGAAGCGAATGGGGCTGAGCTGCAATTTTTTCCCCCATTTATAATACCTATAAATTGGCATTCATGCAAGTCTTCATCTAAGGTGAGCTGGGGGTTTCCCTTCCAACTATTATCCTCTATAAATTGGCACTTGTTGTTAAAGGGTATGTCTAACATTATAAAAAGGGTTAGCTTTTTTTTTTCAGAAACAGCGCTGTAATAGGCTGTATCTGGTATTGCAGCTCACTTGAATACTGCAATATTAGACGACAGTGTTTATTCTAATCTTATACAACCCCTCTAAATTATGGAGAAAACCTTGATAGGACCTAATTCAATGTTAGAACATTACATATGAACATTTGTGGGAGTAGCTCCTAGTAGAAGTGAGAAGAATAACGTTTTCTATCTGGAAAGTTTTCCCTCTCCTTATGAATGAGCTGTTAGTAAGGGTATGTTCACACGCTTACTAAAAAACGTCTGAAAATACGGAGCTGTTTTCAAGGAAAAACAGCTCCTAATTTTCAGAAGGTTTTAAAAAAAAAAACGAGCGTTTTTCGCTGCATTTTTTACGCCCGTTTTTGGCGCTGTTTCTCTATAGAGTCAATGAAAAACGGCTCCAAAAACGGCTCAAGAAGTGACATGCACTTCTTTTTACGGGCCTATGTTTACGTGCCGTTTTTTAAAAACGACCGCGTAAAATTACGCCCCGTCAGAACAGAACGCCGTCTTTCCCATTGAAATCAATGGGCAGATGTTTGCTTCCGATTTTTCGGACGTTTTTCGACCGAAAATAAGCCGTGTGAATATACCCTAAGGGAGTCCTATGTTCTCCTTTATCTGAATTTCTCTGGTTGAGTACATGTGATTTATCTTATATGTTGTCTACTGTATAGGGTTAAACCTGCAGATTTGCTTTATGTGCTGATCTTTGATTCATCTGTTCTCTGCTGTCAGCACTCACATCTTAAGTCCAACATGATAAATTAAGAAAATGATGAGGGTGGCATCAATTAGTGGGAATCTGGGGGATCAAAATGCAGCAACATTGTTAAACAGCATGAGAATGAGTCATCTTCCTACAAGTGTATCACAATATTATATACTGTGCAGTGGCGTAACTATACGGGTCGCAGCGTCTGCACCACATAATTGAAAAGTTACTATAGTAACTGGGGCCTATGTAGTAAACTAAACGGGCCCCCATTACTATAGTAACTGATAGTACTTACATTCCTCCTTCCGGAGAGCAGCGGCGGTCCTGACATCACAGCGCTGTGCGCAGCCATTGACGTCACAACGCTATGTTCTGCGCACAACATCCCGAACCTGGATGGAGTCAGGACCTCCGCTGCGGTCGAAGAGGAGGGTAAGTTTAATACCACTGTCTGCTGGAGCTGATGGGTCGGGGTCCGATTCCCGGGACCCCCGCCAATCAGCTGCTTTGAAGAGGTTGCAGCACTCGTACGCTCGTTGCAGTTTCTCACACTGAGTCGCCGACAAGGACGTGTGAGCGATTCACAGCGTGAGCAAGTAAGGGAAATGAAGGGGAAGCTGCGCTTGAACGAGCGCTGCACCCCTTCAAAACAGCTGATTGCCGGGGGTCCTGAGAGTCGGACCCCGACCAATCAGTTATTGATGCCCTATCAATGTTTTGGGACTGGACAACCCCTTTTAAGCCTACCATGTGGTAGGCTTAGATACAGGGTCCCAGCATACAGTAATCTTATACTGTATTAGATTACTGTCTGCTGGACCCTGTATCTAAGCCTACCTTAGGCTTAGATGCAGGATCCAACCAGGGCCGGCCTTAGGGGTGTGCAACTTGTGCCATTGCACAGGGGGCATCACTCCCGCAGGTGGAAGGGGGCGCTGCGCTTGCTCCCTTACCCTGCTTGTTTCAGAAACACCCGGGCCCGGCGACTCAGCATCCGCCTTTCCGCATGGTGCGCTTCTTCACTCAGTGGTGTCTCTACCTCGGCGACACCGGGCATGAGGGCGCCCGTGCCCTGCTCTGCTATCTTCTATGGCCACTGTAGCTCCCTGAAGGAGCAGAATCCCCGTGTGGCTGGGGATTCCGCTCTTGGATGGAGCGCTTGATGTCTCTGTCCATATATAGACAGTGACATCAGGGGCAACTCCTGAAGCGGAATCCCCGTCCACAGAGTTGCCGACTCTGTGACTAGGGATTACACTCCAGGAGAAGCCCTTCACGTCACTGTCCATAAAAGGACAGAGACATTAGGTGCTTCTCCTGGAGTGGAATCCCCGACACTGTGATCGGGGATTCCACTCCAGAAGAAGCCAGTGACATCCATGTCCATAAACATGGACGACAGGGGCTTCTCCTGGAGTGGAATCCCCGGTCACAGCATCGGCCACGCTGTGGACGGGGATTCCGCTTCAGGAGTTGCCCCTGATGTTGCTGTCCATATATGGACAGACACATCAAGTGGTGCACCCCAGGAACGGAATCCCCGGCCACAGGGGATTCCGCTCCTTCAGGGAGCTACAGTGGCGCTATCTACAGGAAGGGGGGGCGCCATCTACAAGGGGGGGGGCTGTGTGGCACTACCTACAAGGGGGCTGTGTGGCACTACGTACCAGGGGGCTGTGTGGCACTACCTACAAGGGGGCTGTGTGGCACTATTAGCTTCAACGGCTTAAAAAAAACCTCAAAAATAATGGTCAAACAACACTGTCAATTCAAAATCTGCTTCAAAATTTCTGAAGGAATTTTGAGCCAGATTTGTTTTGCCTTACAAAAAACGCTGTGTGAACATACCCTAAGAGAATGTTCACACGGCTTATTTTCAGATGTTTTTCGGGCCGTAAATGCCCCGAAAAACAGCTAAAAATACGGAGGCTGAACTCCTCTAAACATCTGCCCATTGTTTTTAATGGGAAAAATGGCTTGATGCTTAAAAAACGGCTTAAAATCAGAGGCTGTTTTCCCTTGAAAACAGCTTCGTATTTTACAGCCGTTTTTTGATTAGCGTGTGAACATACGCTTAGAGTGTTGTGCTTGTTTTTAGACTTTTTCTGTCTTTCTTGAAACTAATTTTGGTAGGTGTGCTCTGAGGAAATTTTATTTTTCCAGCTGTGCCTCGAGTTCGAAAAGGTTGGGAAACTCTGTACTTGGCTACAGGATCACGCTGGCCTACGCAAGGATCCCGTCGTGGAGCAGCTCAGTTCCTCGTGGGAACAGGGCCTAGGTGAGTAAAAATTTTTTGTTTGGGGGCACTGTCTACAAGGGGGAGGTGAGGGATTATGGCACTGTGGGGGATGCTGTATGGCATAATCTACAGGGGGACACTATCTACAATGGGTGGGCTGTGTGTGGCAGCCAGGGGAGGTGGGCATTATACTGTGTGGGGGCCACTAAGCAGACATTATACTGTGTAGGGGTACTACATAGGGCAATGTACTGTGTGTGGCACTTAGAGGGCATAATACTGTGTGGGCACAATTAAAGGACAAAATACTGTGTCCTTGAAGGGGTTATAATATATTGTATTATTAAATATTATTATTATTATTATTATATACTGTATGGGGGGCACTAAAGGGGCATGATACTGTGTGGGGGCACTACATAGGGCATTATACTGTTGGGGGCATTATACTTTTTTATGGGGCATTTTTTTATGATGGGGTGGGGCGCTGAAAGATAATTTTGCACGGGGCGCAATCTATCCTAAGGCCGGCCCTGGGTCCAACAAACAGTATCACACATGCACTTGGGCCCTGTATCTAAGCCTACCATATGTGTTAGGCTGTGTTCACATCAGCGTTGCCCTTCCATTGAGGGGTTCCGTCTGAGGTTTCTGTCGGGTAACCCTCAACGGAAAGGCAAACTGAAACCTCAGCTTCAGTTTCCCTCATCATTGATCTCCATGGTGAAGGAAACATTGCTAAAGGTTTCCGTTTGTCAACGTTGTGACAGGGTTCCGTTGTTCTTGACGCAACCAATAACGCAGTCAACTGCGCTATTGATTACGTCAAAACAATGGAACCTTGTCACAACGTTGACAAATGGAAACCCTTAGCAACGTTTCCTTCACCATGGAGATCAATGGTGAGGGAAACGGAAGCTGAGGTTTCAGTTTGCCTTTCCGTTGAGGGGTTACCCGACAGAAACCACCGACGGAAGGGCAGAGGTGATATGAACAGGCCCCTACTAATGTATTTTTTTCGTGTTTGTGTTTTTTTTAAAGGTACGGTCGTTGGACTACATCGGATTCGAGGACTAATTCCATGACAGAGCTTTTATTTATTATCAATAAAATAGTTAATGAGGGTTGTGTGTGTGTGTGTGTGTGTGTGTGTGTGTGTGTGTGTGTTTGTGTCTGTGTGGGGGGGGGGTTATTTCAATAAACCTGTTTTTTCTATGTCTTTGTATTTTTTTTAAACTTTATTATTACTGCCTTATTAATAGCTGCTGGCTGATTGACAGTGTTTATTACTAAGGTGGGACTTAGTATTAGCCGGTGCAGAGGCTAACACTAACCCTTGTTATTACCCTGGTACCCACCGCCACCAGTGGTGCCGGGATGAGCCGGGTACGATCCAGTACCCGACCATCTGCAGTGATGGTCGGGTACTGGGGCCACCGCAGGCTGGTATTATTAGTCTGGGAAAGGCCAAACACAGTGGCCCTTCCTATCCTGGTAATGCTAGGCTGCTGCTGTGTTGTATCTGGCTAGTTATAAAAAATGGGGAGGACCCCACATCATTTAAAAAAAAAACATTATAATTGGAAACAACGATGTGGGATCAGTACATATTTATAGCCAGTCAGATACAACATACAGTAGCAGCAGCAGGCTAGCATTACCAGGGGGGAAGGGCCACTGTTTTTGGGCTTTCTCAGCCTAGTAATACCAGCCTGCCGCCGCCCCTGTACCCCACCATCACTACAGATGGTCGGGTACTAGATACTATCCGGCCCTTCCCGGTACCCCTTGTGGCGGTGGGTACAGTGGTAATAATGAAGGTGTTAGTGTTAGCCTCTGCAATGGCTAACACTAAGCCCCGCCTTAGTAATGGACGCTGTTAATCAGCCAGCAGCCATTACTGAGGTGGTAGTAATAAAGTTAGAAAACTACAAGGACATAGGAAAAGTATTTTATTGAAATAAAAATCCCACACAACTCTCGTTATCCATTTTATTGAAAATAAAAAAAAACACGGTTATTGAAGTAATCCTCGAATCCGAAGTAGTCCAACAACCGAACTTGTAAAAAAACACAAACACACAAAAATAATTAGTAACACATAAAAAAAGCAAAACAACTATTATGTCTAATCCTGTCATGTGTGATACTGTCTGCTGAGCCACTGTATCTAATCCTATCCATAGTTATAGGGTCAGAGTGCCACAGATATGCTTACTCATATATATACATATATATATATATATATATATATATATATATATACACTACCGTTCAAAAGTTTAGGGTCACTTAGAAATTTCCTCATTTTTGAAAGAAAAGCACAGTTTTTTTCAATGAACATAACATTAACTTAATTAGAAATACACTCTATACAGTGTTAATGTGCTAAATGACTATTCTAGCTGCAAACGTCTGCTTTTTAATGCAATATCTACAGTACATAGGTGTATAGAGGCCCATTTCCAGCAACCATCACTCCAGTGTTCTAATGGTACATTGTGTTTTCTAACTGTGTTAGAAGGCTAATGGATGATTAGAAAACACTTGAAAACCCTTGTGCAATTATGTTAGCACCGCTGTAAACACTTTTGCTGTTTAGAGGAGCTATAAAACTGACCTTCCTTTGAGCTAGTTGAGAATCTGGAGCATTACATTTGTGGGTTCGATTAAACTCTCAAAATGGCTAGAAAAAGAGAGCTTTCATGTGAAACTCGACAGTCTATTCTTGTTCTTAGAAATGAAGGCTATTCCATGCGAGAAATTGCCAAGAAACGAAAGATTTCCTACAACGGTGTGTACTACTCCCTTCAGAGGACAGCACAAACAGGTTCTAACCAGAGTAGAAAGAGAAGTGGGAGGCCCCGCTGCACAACTGAGCAACAAGACAAGTACATTAGAGTCTCTAGTTTGAGAAATAGACGCCTCACAGGTCCTCAACTAGCAGCTTCATTAAATAGTACACGCAAAACGCCAGTGTCAACGTCTACAGTGAAGAGGCGACTCCGGGATGCTGGCCTTCAGGGCAGAGTGGCAAAGAAAAAGCCATATCTGAGACTGGCTAATAAAAGGAAAAGATTAAAATGGGCAAAAGCACACAGACATTGGACAGAGAGAGATTGGAAAAAAGTGTTATGGACAGATGAATCGAAGTTTGAGGTGTTTGGATCACACAGAAGAACATTTGTGAGACGCAGAACAACTGAAAAGATGCTGGAAGAGTGCCTGACGCCATCTGTCAAGCATGGTGGAGGTAATGTGATGGTCTGGGGTTGCTTTGGTGCTGGTAAAGTGGGAGATTTGTACAAGGTAAAAGGGATTTTGAATAAGGAAGGCTATCACTCCATTTTGCAACGCCATGCCATACCCTGTGGACAGCGCTTGATTGGAGCCAATTTCATCCTACAACAGGACAATGACCCAAAGCACACCTCCAAATTATGCAAGAACTATTTAGGGAAGAAGCAGGCAGCTGGTATTCTATCTGTAATGGAGTGGCCAGCGCAGTCACCAGATCTCAATGCCATAGAGCTGTTGTGGGAGCAGCTTGACCGTATGGCACGCAAGAAGTGCCCATCAAGCCAATCCAACTTGTGGGAGGGCCTTCTGGAAGCATGGGGTGAAATTTCTCCCGATTACCTCAGCAAATTAACAGCTAGAATGCAAAAGATCTGCAATGCTGTAATTGCTGCAAATGGAGCATTCTTTGACGAAAGCAAAGTTTGAAGGAGAAAATTATTATTTCAAATAAAAATCATTATTTCTAACCTTGACAATGTCTTGACTATATTTTCTAGTCATTTTGCAACTCATTTGATAAATATAAGTGTGAGTTTTCATGGAAAACACAAAATTGTCTGGGTGACCCCAAACTTTTGAACGGTAGTATATATATATATATATATATATATATATATATATATATATATATACGCACTCATACATACACGCACACACATTTTTTTTGGGGGGTGGACATATGTTCGTACAACGATACTTACTGCTGGGGCCAGTGGCGTAACTACCGCGGTAGCAGCCGTAACGGCTGCTACGGGGCCCGTGGCTTGAGGGGGCCGTGCCGCTAGCCGACACGCCCCGCCATATGCCCGGTGGCGCCACTAGCAGCCCTTATGGCTGCTACTGCTGTAGCGACACTACTACGGGGCTCGCACCGCCGAGCCTCTAACATTTATGGGCCGGGCGACACGGGCACCTCATTTGTTTTATCTCATCTACTTTGCTGCTACACTACTGTATGGTGCTGCGGATTGCGTGTGAGCAAAATTTTCATACATGAAACTTGTCCTTGCAAAAAAGGTTGAGGACTGCTGCCCTAGGGGGACCAATAAACCGTGTAAAAAAAAGTTTAATAAAGTGTTGGTAGTGTAAGAAAAAATTAAAAAAATATTAAAAGTTCAAAAAAAAACTTTGCCCATTTTTCGTCTAAAGTATTGTAAAAAAATAAACAAAATTGATATCGCCGCAACCGTAAAAGTCTGAATCGTAGAAATTAAAAAATTTAAATGCCAAAATCGCTGTTTTTAGACACTTCATATACCACAAAAAATTAAATAAAATGTGATCAAAAAGTCTAATGTAGCTCAAAATGGTACCAATAGAAACTACAGCTCAGCCCACAAATAATAAGCCCCCATACCGCTCAATCGATGAAAAAACAAAAAAGTTATGACTGAATGTGGCGACATTTTTTTTAACAATTAGTTTCTTCTTTGTAAAAGTAGAACACAAAAAAATATATATATATCAATATGGTATTGCCGTAATTGTATTGACTAGTAGAATAAAGTTAAAATGCCATTTTTACCGCACGGTGAAAGCCGTAAAAACGAAACCCCTCAAAATATTGAGGAATCGCTGTTTGTTTTCTATTCCACCCCACATAGATTTATTTTCCAGTTTCCTAATACATTATATGGCACAATAAATGCTGCCATGAAAAACGACAACTCATCCCACAAAAAACAACCCCTCATAAAGCTATATCGATGAGAAAATACAAAAGTTATGGCTTTTGGAAGGTGGTAGGGGGGGGGGGGGGAATGAAAACGAAAATCCAAAAAATGACTGACAGTAAAGGGTTAAGCCCTTTCCGCAGCAGCCATTTTTCATTTTTTGGTTTTCATTTTTTCCTTCAGTTATTCCTCTATAGATGTTTGGGTTTCATTTTTACAGCGTTCTCGTGCGTTTTTTCATTGTGATGCCCTCCAGTGCTACTTTGGTTACATATTCCATATCTAGTTGATGCCATGAAAAAAAACTATTTATTTTTCCTAACTTTTAGCACAAGAGTAACCAGACCTCAGGTACACAATCTACTTTTTGTAGAGTCTAAGCCAGTTGATCTACCATTCACCAGTAAATTTGGGCCTGCTCTTCTGAAAGAAAGGAGAAGCTGCACTGTGCATTATGCCATAAAGTGTGTCACGCAAGTTTTTGTTTTACCTTACAATTGAACCTAATATTTTTGAGAGCAAGCGACCAATGTTTTCAGGGTACCAGATTCAGATTTCTTGCAAATGCATGTGCCAGCCCAAGATGCCTCCATAACAGCATGTGCTAGCCATAGATTCACCCTATGGTATGTCAGCCAGAGTTGCTTCCATAACAGCATGCTAGAAATAAGAGGGCACCCTACTTCTGTCTTGCTATTCTCCCTTAAATCCTCTTAGAATTTGTGTGTCATTGGATGGGTGGTTAATGCACATTGGATGCATCTACTGGTGAATGCCCAGGTCGACCAGTAGATTACAATCCACTATTTGGCGTTCCGGCTCTAGTACACACTGGGAAGTGCAATCTTAAACCAGACATTGTACAGTAATGTAATGAAGGAAAAACTAGCTGTCTCGCTGCATAAAAGTAGCTTAGCTAAGCTGTCGGGGATGTGTCTGATGACAAACTTATCATCTGTTGCTAATAGGAACATGCTGAAAAGTGATTTCAGCTCTGGGCTATATTAAAGACTGTAACTCAGGATACGGTTATTATTACATGTGTTAGGGTATCCTAGTCATACATTGGTCTACTAAGCACCATCTATTACCTGGAGAAGTAAGAATATACTGTATATGGGAGATTAATCCTTATTCAATAACAGAGATGTATGTATAATGTTTATAATATGTTAGGTTATGTTCACACAAAGCATTTTTGCTGCAATCCCATCCCGTCCTTGAAACTAAATATACACCTTAGTCATAGAGTCGTAACACTATTTTATGAACCAATCCTGTGTTCCATATGCTGTAAAGGGAACAAAGTAAAAAAATACTGGGAGAAAAACAGGGGTAAGAAAATAAGAAATCTTCATTCTGAATATTCAGTTACTGATTTTACTGAAACTTAAGAAACATAAATAGAATAAAAATGACTTACAAATTGCCTTTTATTATTATGTTTTAACTATAATTTTCTATAAAGTTAGTGGCACAATAACAGGTTCCTTATATTTAGGAATGTCCTCCAGATCTGTCAGCCTGCTCAACCTAAATCCATCAGGGAAATGGACAAGGAAAGAAAACTTGACCCTACTTCACCTCAAAGGAAGGGAATAGGATATAAAAATAAATCCTTGATCCGCATGAGTGCATCTTACTTCATCTTAATAGAAGAGGCCTTGTTCCCTAGATCCCTGGAGACCGCAAGTATCACACACTGCAGACTGCACGGACAGACGGACAGAAACTGAAGAGACTCAGAAGCTAAGGTTTCGATCTGATGAAAACAAAATCTGTCCAGATGAGGAGGTAACTGGACACTGCTGTTACTAAAACTGACTTTCAATCTTTCATCCATGCCTCGGAGACTAGAAAGCGCAGCCATGATCTTTTTAAGTATACCTGTTGTTTCTAGTGGTAGAATAGAAACAGTTCAATGTTGTATAGACATGAGGATGTTTTGGTTGTATCATCCTTCAGTTGTCAAAATCAGATGTATATTATTTGCATTTCAGATATCAAATAGTTAGAATGCTATATTGATATACCTTTGAGAATAGCAATGATCCTGGCATCCAAGGAAGGTATATAACACTCAAACCAAGAACAAATTACTGAAAAGAAAGATGGATATGTTAACCAATGGGACCACAACTGATCGCTGGGACTACCACGGCAAGCAGGAGTTTGAATGTAGAGGCAGGCATACGCACTGACGCTCCATTCAAAATCTACGTGGCCAAACAGAAACAGTCGAGCACTGTAGGAGCTATGAAACCAAATTGTCTTCTCTGCTGGTAAATACAGATCATGAATATAATCGTCAACAACCTTTTTCAACTAAATGTATAGTGGTAAATACAGTAGCAAGGTGCACTATCTTTAAATAAATAATACAATATAACCAAAATTCAGAAATACAAAGTGATTGTAGGGAGGGAAAAAGAAGACAATGTCCAAGTGTCTCCCCCACCTAAGTTCCTTCACCTCCTCTACTGTTTCCTAAATACTTCTAGAAGACAAAGAGTCTGAAAAGTTTTTAATATAATATAAAAGTTTAAATGTGGCAGAAGAGATGATTATTCCATGTTTACTAATATATATTATTAAAAGTTGGAGCTTCATTCTCATATTCGAAGTTCTGATGCCCAAGAATCTCCACTTACGAAGAGGGGGATAAGTGGCTGCCTGACACCTATGGCAGTGGTTTATCTCTTTACTGGACAAAGGATTGGGCACATAAAAATCCAACATGCTTGATCCTTGTTTTCCCAAACAATAGACATGCCCCTTAGGGCTCATTCAGACGTAACTGTCCGTGTGACAGCCGTTAAAACAACATACGTCACACGGACATATGTATTTCAATGGGGCCGTTCACATGGCCGCTGTTTTACTGGAGTGTGCAAAGGGTCTGTGGAAAAATAGGACATGTCCTATTTTCTTGCGTTTTCATGCATCCCTCCATAGACTCTAGTCTATGAGGAATCCATGATAACGCGTCCCGCACGGGTGAACCCCGGACGTGAAAAATTTCCGTTTTCACGTCCGAGGTTGTACATGCTCGTCTGAATGTAGCCTTAAGGGGGTTTTACACAGCACGATTATTGGGCAAGCGAGCGTTAATATAACGCTCGTTGCTGATAATTGCCCAGTGTAAAAAGGAGAATGATCAGCAGATGAACGAGCAAACGCTCCATCATCTGATGGTCGTATCGTTTTAAAAAGGTCAAAGATTATTGTTGTTGGCAGCACATCTCCCTGTGTAAAGAATAATGTATGGGGATAAGCCATCGGAGTAACGACTGCTCGTCCCCATCCATAGCTCCGTATGACAGGAGCAAGCGAGCACCAATCAACGATGTCTTGTTGATCGGTGCTCGCTGCAGCGGCCGAGTGTCGGCCGGTGTAAAGGACCTTACACATTAAATTGTCAGGAGATCCTGTTGACATAGTCAGGGATCTGCCAACAGTTACATGATGAGTTTGGGGAATTTAAGTTATCTAAATATTAAGTGTCACTGTCACTGGGTGGGTAGGCATCCCACCAATTTATTTTTGCCCAGGGGTCTCCACCTACCTTGTGTTGTGCCGAAGGCCACTGACCACCACCATCACCCCTCCCTTGGCGGCCGTCGTCCTACCTGCACTACATGCCGCCATCTCCCTCCTCCCCAGGGGTGCCGGCACGTTCTGTTTTCTGGCCCTAGCTCCCATAAGGTGCGCGTGCTCTGGTGGTCTCTTGAAGGGCCAGCACGCGCACTCTTAAAAGTCCCCTTCGCCTATCCCTCTACACCCTGGGCTATATATTGTGACCTGCCCTTTGCCCCAGTGCTTGAGCAATGTTGTTTGTTCCCAGTGTTTGTCTTGCAAATGGTTCCTAGCTGTATCCTGAATCCCGTATCCTGAATCCCGTATCTGTGTCCGGTGCCTGTGCCAAGTCGAGTGTACGAGATGACTTCACCATCTGTGCCAGGTGCTTGTGCCAAGTCGAGGGTTTGTGACGACTTCACCATCTGTGTCAGGTGTGTGTGCCAAGTCGAGTGTCCCTGACTATTTCACCATCTGTGTCTAGTGCCCGTGCCAAGTCTAGTGTCCGTGACGACTGCACTACTCCTGCCTGGTGTCCTAGCTAAGTCCAGTGTCTGTGACGACTGCACTACTCCTGCCAGGTGTACTAGCTAAGTCTAGTGTCTGTGATGACTACACTATTCCTGCCTGGTGTCCTAGCCAAGATCCCTTGTCCTGCACAAACCCACTTCTGACTATCCAGGTACTTTCACCTCTCTGAGTGCCATTGACTTTGTTGATCAGCAGCTGCTACGTTATGGCGGAATGGCCAAGTGGGTCCGCATGCCTGCCAGTTGTTACACCGTGATCCAGCCCTTTGCATATGATCAATAAAGATTGCACTATAAACAATTATGGAACTCATGATATTGTTGAAAAGACTTCCTTCCATGACTAACAGCAAAATAGACAAATCACTTGTGAAATATCAATACCAAAACTTTGATCAAATTAGAGCACCTTTTTAAACTTATATTACTATTTCCGCCTTTTCTATTCACCTATGTTAAACCCATAAGCCAACATACTGTATGTCATGAAATAACCCTCACATGTGTCATACAATCTTTGTGAGACCATAACTGGGGCCACATTGAAACAACCATGATACAGAACTTTTAGGAGTAATGACAACTAAAGGGCATCGTGGAGGCCATACCCTAAATTTTACAATCAATTATTTTGTTTTAAATGGATCTATTAACATATTGATTCTACTTTTCTTTTAGATAGGGACAATATACTACAATTGCCTGACAGTATTTTATGAACTGTGTAACTGCTTTTCTATTTGGTTACTTTGACTGTTTTAGTTCAAGAAGGTTTCAGGATTTGCCCCTTGAGAGTCAAAAGGAATTAAAAGATAGAAAACAATGCGGTAAAAGCATGTAGCCTGAGGACTCAGAGTGACCACAAACTTTTTACAATGATGTGTTGTTTATTCCAGATGTATTTCCATTTACAGACTTTGCAAGCCAAAACATTTTTTAGTAAAAAAAAATTTCAATTAAGATATTTTCTCTATTAATCCATCAAATTGGCTGTTTTAATACATTTTAAAAAGTATTACCGTTGTGTAATAACCGTGCGGTATAAATTTTTTTAACGTGAGCCTATGTGTAACGGATGCCACTGTTTGCAACTCGTCAGAGCTATACGTTGCAGAGCTTCCCCAGGGTCGGAGTCCCTGAGCAGAAAATCAGGTAGCACTCGGCCCAGGTATTCTGGCCCTGGGGAGCCACTAATGTCACTTTCCTTATATAGACACTGATGTCAGGGGCTTTCAACTACAGAGTCCCCGGCCAGAGCATCTTTAGCACTATGGCCAGATTCTCAGGCCTATAGACGCCCCTGACATCACTTGCCATTTATGGACAGTGATGTCAGGTGCTCCTCCAGGAGCGGAATTCCGGGCCAGAGTATCGGTAACGCTTTGGCCAGGGATTCCAGCATCTCAAAGCTCCTAATGCCAATGTCCATATATGGGCAGTGACATCAGGGCCTCCACCAGGAACGACAGTGACGTCAAGGGCTTTCCCAAGACAGGAATCCACGGCCAGAGCGCATGCAATGCTCTGGCCAGGGACTCCGTAGTTAAAAGCCGCTGACATTACTGTCCATATATGGACAGTGGTGTCAGGGGAATCTCTGGGCACAGCGCTTCAAGTAGCGCTGTGCCCGGGGAGTTCAGGCGAACCTATCCCACAATGTGAATAGGCCCTTAAATCGGACAGTTACAAAGTTTAGTTGATATTTTCATCAAGTGCAACCAAGGGATGGAAGAAAGGGACGGTATATGGGTTAACTATAGAAGTTTGTTTTACCTCTATTGATCCAGAGGAAGGTTAAAAACAACCAATCTGCCCCTTAACACCTTTAAAAGGACGTGCTATTACGTCCTGATGCGGGTGGAAAAGCGATCACGCAGAGCGCGCTCCATACGCTGCGGGTGACAGCTGTGTTTTACACCCTGGACTAATGGCCAGGAACAGTAATCACGCTGTGCCTGACTGTTTAACCCCTCAAATGCTGCGGTCGATCGTGAACGCAGCATGCGAGGTGTTGAAAAAAGGGGGGGCAGCTCAACGCGATCGGGGGTGTCGATGGTTGTCATGGCAACCCGGTGGCTTAATGAAGGCCCCCCAGGACTGCCTTCACTCTGCCTCTGTTAAGCCCTGCCTGAGGCAGGGCTTAAACAGGCTCTGTCACCAGTTTATTAATTCCCTATCTCCTAACTAATCTAATAGGTGATTTTCTGCTGATAACTACAGTGTGATTTGTTTTAAAAAATGTTTATTAATTTAAAAGTTATGAGATATTTCTAAATATGCTAATTTGGCTCTAATAGTCAAATAGGAGGTGACTCTTCCTTTTCACTCTGGGCGGTGTAATGTTTTCCGTATGACGCTGTTAAATCAGCTTACAGCTTCTCCCCCTGCCCAGCAACACAGTGTGATCATATAGTATATAGTTTACATTCCTGACTGTGTCTTCAACTGGCGATAGCTCCGGTTGCGTCACCGCTGTTCTAGGTGGTCCACAGCTGGAGACTTGGTTATTTGAAGTGATCCCCTTCCCTCCAGCCTCCGTCTCTCACACTGTGTGAAGCAGCTTCATTCTGATAGGACAGCGTCAGAGGCTGTGAGGTAGCTCCACCTCAGGAGAATCGCTGCTGTTACCTCCCAGTTATCTAATAAAGGCTCATTTACATATTTAGAAAGAAGCTTATAACTTAATAAATAATAAAAGTTTTGGGACACAATTTTCACTAGCATTATCAGTGTGACAGCGCCTATTAGATTAGCTAGGAGATAGGGAATAACTAAACTAGCAACAGATCCTCTTTAACAGAAGCCAGTAAAAATAACCATGCACTGCAATGCATTAGTATTGCAGTGTATTGTAGCAGCAGCGATCTGACAATCGCTAGTTTAAGTCCCCTAGGGAGACTAATAGAATGTTTAAAAAAAGTGAAATAAATATTTTTGATGTAAAAAAATATATATATTAGAAGGTAAAAAAAAAACATTTTCCCATTTTTAACAAAATGTAACAAAATTGGTATCGCTGCGTCCGTAAAATCTGAACTATTACGATATAGTGTTATTTAATACGCATGATGAATGCCGTAAAAAATAAAACATTTAAAATGCAAAAATCGCTCTTTTTTGGTCAACTTAGCTCTCAAAAGAAATGTAATAAAAAGTGATCAAGAAGTTGTATGCACCAAAAAATTGTACTGATGGAAACTACACACTAAGGCGCCATGCACACGACCATGCTCGCAATTACGACTCGTAATTACGAGCATGGCCGGGCACGGCCGGCCACGGGCAGCCGGCTGTTTTTCCGAGCTGTGCTCCCATTGTAAAGTATAGTAGCACGACACGTAAAATAAAAAAATAGAACATGTTCTATCTTTTTCAACGGTACGGGCACCTTCCCGTGAGAAAACGGGAAGGTACCCGTGGCCAACAGAAGTCTATGGGCCCGTTATTTCGGGTCGTAATTACCGACCCGTAATAACGGGTGTTTTTACGGTCGTGTGCATGAGGCCTCAGTGTGTTCAAATGGGCTTGTAATTTCTGAACATCTTCCATAGATTGAACAATATTACATAGCTTGGTTTCATCTGCAATAATAGAAAGTTATTTCTCCTGACTCTCCCATAAGCATGCATGCGCAGACGAGTGTGCAGTTTATGTCAATGAGAAGCCGGGCGTAAGCCATTGTCAGACAACTTACAGTTTATCTCAAGTGAGATCAAAGGATCGGGCATGTTGAAAAACGCAGGATCCAGCTGCTGTCGATCACATCAAAGTTCATAACTTAGATGTGATCGATAACAGGTGGATCCTGCGTGTCACAGACACGAAGGACCCGCTGTCACCGAAGCTGTAAGTCTCGCTGACCTGACGGATTCGGGTTTGAGCGCAAGATACAGCTTCGATGTATCCAGGATACATAGAAGCTGTGTCTAAAAAAGTCAACAAATAATTTTTAATAAATCCATTTACATAGTTGCTTAAAACAACATAATACATTGTTTTAGTTTAAAAAAAAAAAAAAAAGTTCAAAGGATTTTATAGCCTTTAAAGACATATAAAATATAGATGCCTGGATAAAGAATTTTGCACAGGTAAATGCTGTGTAAGGTGAAAAACGACAGTTATATAGTCATTTTTATTATATTAATATGCCCTCACCAGAACAATATCTCACCAATCTTACTTTTAAAGATATAGCTTGATTTAATTGAAAAGTTTGAAAATGCGTTTGTGCAATTCCATGTTATAAGTTTTCAGGATTTTTACCTCACTTTATAAATATGATGCTTTCAGTGATGGGACTGCAGAGAGAGATATAGAAGTTGATGAATGAACTTATAGAACAGTAGAAGTGGCCCGAGGCTCTAGGGGATGAGCACCCCATGGGTATGAACTTAACAAGCACCCCATGGGAGTTAAATTAATAGAGATACTGTATGAGTCTCTATAGATTTACTGGCTGCAGCAATGCACAGCCAAAATAGTTGAAGGCAAGAGGGATATTTTTGGAAGCAAGTATATGAATAATGATCTATGTCCAGTCGGCTATAGTGTATAAACTAACAATTACTGTGAAAAATTAACAAGACCACTTGAATTAGCATTTCTTTTTCTTTTACAGATTAGGTTACTGTAACTCCTCTGGCAAAAGATTGGAAGAGATAACGGAATTTTCTTCTTTATTGAGGAAAAGGATTACTGTTAATCAAACAACCCCGAATAAATGGACACAATGGAAAGCAAACAGACAATTAAGTCCTGCTAACTACTTGCTGTTTGTCAAGGATTAAAAGTGATATTTCGAGGTTAGGTCATTAGCATAAAAATAAGGATTTAGTGAGATGTTAATCGCAGAATGGGAGACTGTGTGTTAGGCATCATGCAAAAGACTGTGTGCATGCATTTTAGTCCATCATAGGGTGTACGAGACAGAACTATATTAAAGTAAAACTGTTCTGTATTAGATTCTGTATTTCTGACTTTATTCTCCTTAAAAAAGAAATAGAAGACAAGGCAACTAGAAGAAAATACGGGCCGAGATATGGAATATGATAGCGTAGCTAAAAAAAAAATATGTGTTACCCGCATAAGAGTTTGCGTGTACAGCCGTATGCAAATACAATAGTATGTATATCCCCCATTTAAAGACATTCACATCACATCACATTCAAATATGGTCATAAGGCCTCAGGAAAATAATTTTAAGTAGCAATAGGGCATAGGTAGCAATTGTCAAATAAAAATGTACTTTCCTAAACCCACAATTCAACTATTTAGTCCCACAAAAAAATACTTTCTCAATACCTTGAAACGAAAATGCACTTATATTGCCTTTATGTGTTTGTGCAAAATGTTGTGAAGCCATGGATCTGTTGATGTAACGTCCTTGGTCGCTTACCACAAACTCCTTCCATCCAGTCTACGCCCTTCTCTCAAGAGATGTCTGCACATACGGCCGTCCTGCTCCACAGTTACCACCAAGGTGCGCTCACGAGCTCAGTCCAGACTTAAGAAGCCAGAGCCCACGCATGTTGGTGATTGAGCTAATTGCTCCAGAGCACCCTGAGCTATAAGAAGGTCCCAGCCCCATCCTCCCACGCCTGAGCTTTGTTGTTATATTTAAATTCTGTCTTGCAAATGGTTCCCTAGTGTTTCCTGCTCCCAGTGTTCCCTGTTCCTGTATCCTGTAACCTGTGTCCTGATCTAGTGCCATGCTTAGCTGCAGCCGTGCTGTGCTGTATACCACGCCTGTCCTGCTTCTCCATGCCTGACGTCCACCTGCTGCCTAGTTCCTGCCAAGCCTGCCTTGCTACTGTCCGAGCTGCCACAGGTACCCTATATAAACTATAGACTCTGACCTGCGCCCTGTTGGCCAGCTGCCATACCGCCAAGGCGGTACAGCCCATTGGGTCCACGAACCCTACGTGACAGTTGGTAATTTGTGGATTAATAACAGATGTCATATAATTCTAAATTTAAGAGCTCATGAAGTACACCCTACATATTGGATATGACCATTTTTGCATATAATCAGATATATTGTATATGTAGTACTGCAATTAATCTAATTGTTTATATGATATGTTTTATGATTTGAAGTTAATGGGGCTGGATAGCTAAAGTGTATGGGTGTATCCCGAATTTCTCCCGATGGCAAATGTTGAAATAAAGAAGGGTCGGGCATGTTGGATTTCAACATGCCCAATACTTTTGTCTCACGGAAGATATGTTTTGCCACTCCCGAACAATAACATTTATAACACATGTTCGGCTTAAATACACCGCCTCAGCAGTACACTCTCCCTGGATATACTTTATAATGAAAATCAGCGGCATATTCAATGTTTATCAGGCACAGTGCCGTACACATCTGTAGTGACTGTGTCTGGGATTGCAGCTCAGTCCTATTCACTTAAATGGGACCGGAACTGCAATCCCAGGCACAGCCTCTACAGATGTGTACGACGCTGTGCCTGGTAAATTACAAAGAGGCCCTGCCGTTTGACGTCGCCACCCCTTCAGTCAGCTGAGTCAGACTTTTACTGATCTGATATTGATGACCTTTGTAAGGATAGGCCATCAATATAAAATGCCCGGAGAACCACTTTAAACAATATGTAAACGGAAGCAGCGGGTTTAGAGCTCTGTACTGGAAAACCTTCAATTCTTTTAGATAACAAATTCTGGACCTTACAACATAATGATTTTTAGAGCTACAAGACCATTTTAAAAAGACTATTATCCAACAGAGCTGAAAATTGAGTCAGTAGATGACCACTATAGATGCTTTGACTGGCTGCACTGACTTGAGTTTGATCAATTTGGATGTTAAACCCATTACTCACTCTGGTCAGTCAGCAAGATTGACCACTGTATGACCAATCTACCTGTCTTAAGGCCCCTTTACACTGGCCAATTATCGGGCAAACGAGCATTCACAGAATGCTTGTTCCCGATAATTGCCCTATGTAAACAGGTCAACGATCAGCCGATGAAGGAGCAAACACTTGTTCATTGGCTGATTTTATCGTTTTTAATATTTAAACTATTATCAATGTCGGCAACACATCTCCCTGTGTAAACAGGGAGATGTGCTGCCGACATGATAGAAATTTATGGGGACGAGCGATCGGAGTAACGAGCGCTCGCCCCCATACATAGTTTCTGTTAAAGGAGCAAAAGAGCGGGCCTCGTTGGGTCGTGTAACATCACCCTTAAATAGCCTGGTCAAAGGTGAGCTTATAACTAAAGGTGATTTCTGCCCATGTTTACCATGTTTAAAATGATGGCCGGCCGACCATACAGCCTGTCGATCAGCGCCTGTTGCTCCCTTTAAACGGAGCAATGATATTTTAGTATGGGGACGAGCGATCATTACTCCAATCTCTTGTCCCCATTCATTTGCATCATGTCGACAGCACATCTCCCTGTTTACACAGGGAGATGTGCTGCCGACTCGCAACCATTTTTTCAGCTGCCTAAAAGATGCGATCAGCCAATGAATGAGCGTTTGCGCGTTGATCGGCTGATCTTTGCCCTGTTTACACGGTGCAATAATCGGGAACGAGCGTTTGCATGAACGCTCGTTCACCCAATTATTGGTCCGTGTAAAAGGACCTTAACACTCATAGTAAGCTTACAAGGGAGCCATTTGTATACTAGCAATCAATCAATTACTGGCCAGAAAAAAAATCATGCTCATACGTGAAATAAGTAATTTCCTTACTGTAGAAAAAGTATAGGAGGGAACCTCCAGCTCACCTTGAGGCAAAAATTCCAATGCCTGTTGCGCACGGATCCTCGTGTCGGCGCACGTTGGTAAGAATGGAACAAGGTAGTAGATCAGATCCAGCGCAAAGAAGAAATTATTCGAAGGTATGTTAAAATGGAATCTTGTTCCGATTTTATTGAAAAAATAAACATAAAAAACGTGGAGTCTCGCTCCCACAGAGGAAAGGTGGATAAATGAGAAGAAGATAGGTGTGTATAGCCTACGCGTTTCAGACGATCTCCTCATCCTTAGTCATGAAACGCGTAGGCTATACACACCTATCTTCTTCTCATATATCCAACTTTCCTCTGTGGGAGCGATACTCCACGTTTTTTATGTTTATTTTTTCAATAAAATCGGAACAAGATTCCATTTTAACATACCTTCGAATAATTTCTTCTTTGCGCTGGATCTCATCTACTTCCTTGTTCCATAATTTCCTTACTGCACTTGTTTTGTTCACAAAGATAATTTTCTTGATTTTTGTAAATGTACAGGTTTTGGCTTTGATTGAACCTTCGCACATTACTACAGTTATGGCAATCATCCAAGCAATTGCACATTACATAGTACAAGTTAACAAATATTCAGATTTTCGGGTGTATGGGAACAAGGCATTACTGCATGAGAAGAAATAGATTTAAGCACAGCACGAGCTCATAAGAAAAGATTAAAGGTACTCATTAGTGTGTCTTGAATCAAAATTGCAGTGAGCACAGTTTAAAACTACTTTATAGCACCCTGCTGGCCCATCCATTTAGAATTAACCCCTCGGAGCTGAAGTTTACCGCAGACATCATGGTCTTGCTGGTGTTTAATGTGTTTTTTATTCACCAGTCCCAATATAAAGAAGTTGTTTTTTCTGTGCCCACAAACTCATTTTATACCTGCTGTTATGGTAAGTTGTTTGTCATTATTGTTTGATAATTTGTTGTGTGTTTTGTAATTATCTAAATAAATGAGCCTTAGTGATGTCATCATTTAAAATAGTATCATGAGCCTTATGTAAGAAATAACATACTGCAGCTGCACATCATATACAGTCAAGTGAAAAAGAAGGGACCCCCTGTCTAAAGTTTTTGGACATACTAATATTTGATCTTTATTCAAACAGTTGATAGAGGTAAAAGATATCATTGAACAAAAACAATAACAAATTGACTTGCTAAGCTGTTTCCGTAGCTCCCAAGTTCCGGAAACAGCATAGTTCAATGTGCAAAGTTGTTTCCATAACTCCCATTCACTTTTATAGGCGTTTCGGAAAAATAGCAAAACACGCTTAGCTGTTTTCAGAAAAACCCAGCCACCTCGTAACTCAAAGCCAGAGCCCAACAAATAGGTGTCAAGCGAGGCTTTGTTCAAGAGATAGGTGTGGGTCCAAGTGGTGGACTGGCATCTATCGAACATTTATGGCATATCCTGCGGATATTCCATTAAAGGGGTTGTCCACGACCGGACAACTGATGACCTATCCACAGCTTGATAGGTTTCCTCAACTTGAGTAAAGGACAGCATCACATTATTCACAAATAAATCTCCCACCGTATTCACCCCCAGTGTCGACCAAAATGTATCATCCTGTGAGGAGAGTAACTGATCTAGTGCCACATTCTGCCATAGGGGTGTTTCCGCTATTATTTGGTCCTCTCCTGGGATCTTAAGTGCTGCCGACCAGACATTGCGAGCCACCCAATGTATCGGTAAAGATTTCCTACTAAGGGGAAGTGAGGGTTCTAATACAGGCCAGAGTTTAGGAATATCCAAATAGTTTGCCAGACATAGTTCCAATCCCTCTGGTACATCAGGTGACACCCAGGCGGCCATATACTTGAGCTGGCCTGCTAGATAGTATAAATATAAATCAGAGAGGGCCATTCCCCCTAAATCTCTGGGTCGTTGCAATTTTGCTAGCTGTAACTTAGATCTAGAAGATCCCCATATGAATTTAATTAGTTGCGACTCCATTTCCTGGAAAAATGACCTTGGGATATATACAAATATGTGTTGCAGAATATAAAGACATTTAGGCTGAACCACGATTTTGATAAGGTTAATACGTCCTGCTATGGATAGAGGTAGTCCCGACCATATCTTGAATTTATCTCGAAACATCGGAATTAGGGGAGCAACATTTGCTTGTACCATGTCAGCGTCTAATCTCGTGATTTGAATTCCCAAATACTTAAATCTAGAAACCACCCTCAAACCACCCACCAATGAACCCACCCTACCATTTCTGCACGGGGAAAAGTACATCAGACACGACTTGCCCCAATTAATGGACAGTCCAGAAAAATCTCCAAACCTATCACTTATGGTCATTGCTTCATCTAGGGACTCATCAAAGATGACATAAATAGCAACAGGTCGTCAGCATATAGTGCCACTCGGTGTTCCGCAGAGTTTAGGGGTATGCCCCAGTATATCACATCAGATCTAAGTAGAATAGCTAAGGGTTCTACAGTGATTGCAAATAATAAAGGTGAAAGCGGACACCCCTGTTTGGTACCACGAGCCAAATCAAAGTATGGAGAGAGCTGCCCGTTCAAGAACACCGCCGTTCTGGGATGTAGATACAATAAGGAGACCCACTGACAGAACACAGGACCAAATCCAAACCTACGCAGAACATGGAGTAAATATGGCCACTCAATAGAGTCAAAGGCCTTTGCTGCATCCAAAGATGCCAAGGCCCAGTCCGCACCCTGTCGCGATGCAATCTGAGAAACAATTTGGACTCTGCGTAGGTTGTCTGACGTACTTCTCCCCTGTATAAACCCAGCTTGGTCAGGGTGGATGATAGAGGGCATAATACCATTAAGTCTATTTGCCAATACCTTAGTTAAAATTTTATAATCTACGTTAAGTAATGCTATGGGCCTGTAGGAAGAACAGTCCAGGGGATCTTTATCCGGTTTAAGTATCACCACTACTGTGGCTTCATAGAAGGAGTCGGGCAGGGACCCCGCTAACAAGGATTTATGGTAGGTATGAAGGAGTTCTGGGAGTAACTGCTCTTGGTATCGCAAATAAACTTCCAAAGGTATGCCATCCGGCCCCGAGGCTTTCCCCTTAGACATATCCTTCACTGCCTCAGTCAGCTCTTCTATCGTGATCATGCCATCAAGTAGGAGACTCTGTTCATTAGTTATAGAGGGGCAGGGGATAGATTGACAATATACCTGCAACTCTTCTGCAGTTTCCGTAGTTCTAGAGACATATAAGTCTTTGTAAAAATCAGAAAATGCAGAAAGTATATCTGACATAGCAATGAGAATAACACCATTAGGGCCTCTAATTTTCAAAATAGCTGGGGAGGAAGTATTCTGGTGGATGAGATGTGCTAACAGGCTGCTGGATTGGTTTCCCTGTTCAAAATACTTCTGGTTTGCAAAGAACATTTTACGCTTGCTTTTTTCCGTCAGATACATTAAATATTGTCTTCCTGCTCGTAACCAGCTAACCCTATTATTTTCCGATGGGTCCGAGACATAAGTGGCTTCTAGTACCTTGCAGGAGTTAGCTAGTTCCTGTTCCCTTTTAACCGATTCCTTTTTAATATAAGAAATGGAGGACTGGAGACAGCCCCTCAAGTAGGCTTTTAATGCATCCCAGTAAGCTGAGTGGTTCGTACCATTTCCATTGCCCTGTGTGTAAATGTGAATTTGATCAGGAATGCGATCCTGCTGGGTAAATTGAGTTAACCAAAATGGGTGTATTTTCCTACAGATATGGCTCCTTCTCTGGGACATGTTCAATTTTATCATCATAGGGGAGTGATCAGAAAACACCCGGGGTAAATGTTCTACAGATGAGATCATTGAACACGCGTGCACATTACCGCAAATGTAGTCGATCCGGGACAGTGCATTTCTCCCCGGGGTATAACAGGTATATTCTAGAACATCCGGCCACATATACCTCCAAAGATCATGCCATCCCACCTCTTCCAGGAATAGCAATAAAGGAAGGGGTCTAGCTACACCAGGGGGATCTGTCCCCACATCCGGACGAAATCTGTCCAATGTAGGATTTGCTACAGTATTATAGTCTCCCATGCAGAGGACCGTAGCTTGGGGATACTCTGATGCAAAGTTGGCTGCCTCATATAGTACCGCTAGAGATTGTGTCGGGGGAATATAAATGCCCAAGATAACAAAAGGATGGCTCTCTATCCAGGCATGTACAAAAATATATCTCCCATCTGGGTCTCTTTGCATAACTCCTGGCTCCCATCTCAGGGACTTGTGAACTAGTAAGGAGACCCCCCTGGAATATGAGGAGTGCGTGGAGTGTGCTGACCATTGTATCCATGGCTTCCTCATAAATTTAATAGTGTCTGACATTAAGTGCGTTTCTTGCAAACATATTATTTGTGGACCTCTTGCTCTGATTTGAGAGAAGATTTGATTGCGTTTACGTGGCTCTCCCAGTCCCCGCACATTCCAAGACATAACACTTAGAGACATCATGCACCGCTAAATGAACGATCCTTAAAATACAAAAGTAGAAGATTTAACAAAACAACAATAGGTGGAGGGGGAACTCAGTCCCCCTATCAAGAAAATCTTCCGAACTAGGGGAATATATCCCTTCTGAATCACGGGGGTAGTCTGTGTGAGACTGGAAACTCCGCACAGACTATTTCTCCATCCTCCCCCCTCCAGTGTCTCCAACCCACACAAGACAGGCATACAACCCGTCATATAAGGACCCGCAATAATATGGAGTAACAAGTCGCCCCAGGACGGTCTAGCAACCCGTTCAAGGACAATCCAGTATCCCAATCCAGTAACAACAATATAAGCAAAGTAAAATACAGTGGTTAGAGAGAGCGTACATTCAATGAAAACGTATCAGATATGCATATATTATACCACAAAGCAGCAACCTGGATCAGCGTCAAGAGGAAAGGAAAAACAAAAGTTCCAAAAGCAAACCGCAGCTCCACAAAAGTCACCGAGTCTCCGTGTCCACGATTCTGGGTGTCGGATAACAAAACTGCAATCATGGTCTGGGGCCTGGGTTATTTCGGCTGTTCAGCCATTCGTCAGCCTCTCCCGGAGTATTGAAAAAGATAGATTTATCATGATGTACAACTCGGAGCCGTGCTGGGAAGACCATGGAGTATTGAATCTGAAGATCTCTCAACCGTCGTTTAACGCCAACAAATGTAGCACGAGCTTTCTGGAGTGCTGCCGAGAAATCTGGAAAAATCGTGACCGTAGCGTGTTGTGAGTGATCTGGCCCTTTTGGCGCATAAGCCGCAGATAGTGTAGCGTCAGGCAGCGTATCTTTGAGCCATTGCTCCATAAATGTCCCTGGGTCCTTGCCTTCAGCCCGCTCTGGCAGGCCCAGGATACGAACATTATTCCTGCGCATCCTATTCTCGAGATCATCCGATCTTTGTGCCCATGCTTCTGCTGCCCTTTCCAGGGCCCCGATTTTCCGCGACACAGGGGCAGAATCATCCTCTATTTGCGAGATCCGAGTTTCGGTATCACGAACCCGATCTCTTAGCTTCTGGAGATCCTGACGCATCAAACCAAGGTCCACCTTAACCTCATCTATTTTCCCAGTAAGAGAAGTAGTAGACTCACGTATAGCAGTCAGGAGCTGTGCTGTGACTTGTTTTAGTGATAGTTCCCTGAGGGTCATCTCCCTGAGGGTCCGCCTCGTCATGCTGCTGTCCAGGAGCAACGGCGCCATGATGGCTACTTGATCTGGCGAACTCTTTGAGGCGGTCAGCGGCCGCTGAATTGCGTGTCTTGCTCATTTTGAGCTCTCCTCTACTATGCCTGCGATTGCCCCAAGTTCAAGGAGTATTTGCGGGAAGTTTTACGGCAGGATTAGTGCAGAAACACTGAAGCCGGGACGGAGCTCTCACAGCATGCGACTGCTCGCGGCGGGAGTCAGCCACGCCTCCCATTAAATTAACTTTGATAAAATTGTGGAAGGGGGGTGGAAAAAAAAGCTATTTTAACGGATTCGGGACCCCCAGCGAAAAGGAGAACAGGGGACCGAAATTCCCCTGTAGTGCTCGATGAGAATGCAGCGCTGGTACGCATGAACGACATGCGCTCCATACATTTCTATAGAGCTGCCGGAGACAGCGGTCTCAGATGTCACAAAGTAATCAATGGAGAGCTGCTCCATTCTCATCGAGCATTTAAGAGGAATTTCGGTCCCCCCCTTCTACTCATCACTGGGGGTCCCAACTGTTAGACCCTGAGCGTTCACACATGTATCCCCTTCCCCTGCGATTATACATGTATGCCTTTTCCCGGGCTGACATGATTTCTGTACTAGGGGCTTATAATTAGCCCCTAGGCTCTATAACTTATATCAGCCCCTGTAAGGGTGGTCAACACCACCGTGGACTTACCCGTCCGAAGCAGAGCGGGATGGCGTCGGCGGCTGTCAGGCGCTCGCGCATGCGCTGGGACGGAAGTGACGCACGACCGGAAGTGGAGGAGAAGGGCGAGAAGAGAGAGGAGAGCGGAGCGGCGGCGGCCGAGAGAAGCGGCGGAAGAGTGTGGCAGCAGAGAGAAGCGGCAGCAGAGAGAAGCGGCGGAAGGAAGTAGAAAGAGGAGAGACAGCGGGAGGAGGAGACCCGTGCAGGATGAGTTGTCCAGGGAAGACACCGCAGTGAGTACTCAGCCCCCAACCCTGCAGCCACCAGCATTAACCGCCCAGCAGCAACCAGCAGTAGCCGCCCAGCAGCCACCAAGAGTAGCTGCCCAGCAGGCACCAGCACCAGTCGCCCAGCAGCCGCCTGCACCAGCCGTGCAGAGGTCCAGCGGCGTCCAGAGGTCCAGCCGTGCGGTGCCCAGAGGTCCAGCCGGGCAGAAGTCCAGCCGTGCAGTGCCCAGAGTTCCAGCCGGGCAGAAGTCCAGCCGTGCAGTGCCCAGAGGTCCAGCCGGGCAGAGGTCCAGCAGTGCGAGGTCCAGCCGTGCAGAGGTCCAGTGGTGTCCAGAAGTCCAGCCGTGCGGTGCCCAGAGGTCCAGCCGGGCAGAGGTTCAGCCGTGCATTGCCCAGAGCTCTAGCCGGGCAGAGGTCCAGCCATGCAGAGGTCTAGCGGTGTCCAGAGGTCCAGCCGTGCGGTGCCCAGAGGTCGAGCCGGGCAGAGGTCGAGCCGGGCAGAGGTCCAGCCATGCAGAGGTCCAGCCGTGCAGAGGTCCAGCCGTGCGGTGCCCAGAGGTCCAGCAGTGCGGTGTCCAGAGGTCCAGCCGTGCAGAGGTCCAGCCGTGCGGGGTCCAGCCGTACCGAGGTACAGCCGTGCCGAGGTCCATCCATGCAGAGGTGCAGCAGCCAGACTTTGGAAGCAGCCCAAGGACGAAGGAGACAACGCTGAGGAGCACAGGTACTGGACTTGTTTTCCCCCTGGGCAAGGACAAAGAAGCCCAAATCCCGTAGTCGTGCACCAGAGACTTTCCCACACGGGGAGACGCCACAGACATTGAGCTGCGCACTTCCACGTCCCAACCTACCTCATGCCCGGGTAGCGGCACCCATTTATGAAGGCCTTTGTTATCTGAAGTCAATATTTTGTCCCAAGAAAGAGATCCGATTCTGATTGTCTACAGTAAAATAAAAGTTAACCCAACATCGGTGTCGTATCTACTGTCCACTACTACAGCACCCACCTACACAATTTGGCGTAGTCGGCAGAATCTGAATCGGAGTAACGGAGGATGGAGCCGTCCAGCAGTGGTGGTACAGCTGCACCTGCCACGGTCATGATACCGATGGGAGCAGCTCTGATGAATATACCGAAGTTCAATGGACAGAGTATACCGATCACGGAGTGGGCAGAAAGAGTACGCGCTGCCGCCCAATTGTTCCAGGTACCGTTGGCGCACCAAGCCGATTTGGCACTCAATTCTCTGGAGGGGGATGCCAGGCGAGCTGTACTGGTCTTACCTGCTGACCAGCGTAACACGCTGGAAGCTATCATCAATAGACTGGACTCATTGTTCGGGGATGTCACTTCAGCCGCTGATCTGCGAAATAAATTCTACACGCGAGTGCAAAGGAATGGGGAGTCTCTCCAACAATTTGCAGTGGGGCTTCAAGGCATGTGGAGTCGGTTGGTGAAGAAAGACCCCACGGGATGTGCGTCACTACCTGAGCCCGACGGGATCGTGAGGGACCAGTTCATCTCCGGTCTGGAAAGTTGCACCTTGAGAAGGGCACTGCGAGATTCCATCAGAGTCACCCCAACAGTGACGATGGGCGCTGTTCTAAGAGAAGTCCTGGAACTCCATCGAGAAGAGGCTGGGGAAACCAATGTTGCCTCACAATGTAACGGCCCTACAGAAGCGACGCCAGGTGGAGGGGTGCAAACGGGATCCGGGTTGCAAGAGTTCGCTCGGGATGTCCGGGAAGCAATCCGGGAGTTGAAAACGGAGGTCGCGCAGTTGAGGGTGATGGCTGATAGGCCGCCACCTCGATTATCCCAAGAGCCGCCAGATGGTCCTTGTAGCTGTTGCCGCTGTGATCAACCAGGACATTTTGCCCGAGAGTGCACAGCGGAGCGGTTTCCCAGAAGAGAACTGCCACCGTTAAACTAGGGTCAAGCCGTGGACAATTCACTGTTAAGCCCAAGAGGGAACTGTTGACGGCCCGATGTCCAGTGGTGACGGCTGTCATTGGGGGAGTGGAGGTACCCTGCCTGATTGATACGGGATCCGAGGTAACGACCATGACGTACCAGCTATTCCACGACAAGTTCCAGAACTATCGGAGTTTAGAGGCACCCTGGATAGAACTAACGGCAGCCAATAGCCTTCCAATTCCGATGACGGGGGTGACCTGGCTACTGGTGAAGGTGTTGGGACGAGAGTTCCTGTGGGCCAGCATTGTGGTGGTCCATAACTGCGCTCGGCCAGGTGTGCCCGTAATCATCGGCATGAATGTTCTACAAAAGATACCCGGACTAATGTTCAACAAGGTCGGTGATGGTCATTGGGAGTGGCTAGCGTCTGATCAGAAGGTACAACAGACCTTATGGCAGGTTCAGCAGGAGTGTCAACGGCAAGCAAGCTGGAAGACTCCCGTGGGGCAAGTAGGGATGGTCTGCGCTCCAATCAGAACTGGAATCCGGTGTTAGGGATCTGACAGGTACTACGTCTAGGTATACTCCTGGGATTAATCAATCCACACCTGAGACCAGACCTCTTAGACTGACACCGGCTCCCACCAACCAGGGTGGCAGGCTCAGGAGTGGGAGAGCCTATCGCGGCCTGGTCAGTCGGAGTTAGCTCCGCCCCCTGTCCATTATTACCTGCCGTGTTCTCTTCCTCAGTGCTTGTAATTCTTCTGGATTCCTGGCCCCACTGCTGCTTGCTCCAGCCTGCTTCTGCCGTGCTTCTGCCTTGCTGCAGTTCCGCTTAACCTGCTTCGCTTTGCCCCTGGCTTGCTTCCTTCTCCGTGCTCACGTTGGTATACTCCACTTCATCCTGGTCCTGACTACTCATTCACCGCTCCGTTTCCTCGCGGCGTTCCGTGGGCTACTGCCCCTTCCCTTGCGTGTTCCCTGTTTGTTCTCCCGTGCACTTAGACAGCGTAGGGACCACCGCCCAGTTGTACCCCGTCGCCTAGGGCGGGTCGTTGCAAGTAGGCAGGGACAGGGCGGTGGGTAGATTAGGGCTCACTTTCCCTTCACCTCCTTCCTGCCACTACATAATTACAAGCCCATACCTAGTCTACCATTTCTCCTACGCTGACGTCTCCTACGCTGACGCTATCATGGACCCCCTTGAGACCCTGACCCAGCAGATGCAGGGCCTCTCCCTAGAGGTCCAGGCCCTGGCCCAGAGGGTCAACCAGGGTGACGCTGCCTTAGTAGTACCCCTCACCTCACCTCTAGAACCCGTCCTCAAGTTACCTGACCGGTTCTCAGGGGACCGTAAGACGTTTCTCTCCTTCCGGGAGAGTTGCAGACTGTATTTCCGCCTAAGACCCCACTCCTCAGGTTCCGAGAACCAGCGGGTGGGTATCATCATATCCCGACTCCAGGAAGGGCCCCAAGAGTGGGCCTTCTCCTTGGCTCCTGACACCCCTGAACTTTCCTCTGTTGATCGTTTTTTCTCTGCCCTCGGACTCATTTACGACGAGACTGACAGGACTGCTTTAGCCGAGAGTCAGCTGGTGACCTTACGTCAGGGTAGGAGACCGGTTGAGGAATACTGTTCTGATTTTAGAAAGTGGTGCGTAGCTTCTCGGTGGAACGATCTGGCCCTAAGGTGCCAGTTTAGGTTAGGATTATCTGACGTCCTGAAGGATCTGCTGGTTAGCTACCCCTCTTCTGACTCCCTTGACCAGGTTATGGCCCTAGCAGTACGACTTGACCGACGTCTCAGGGAACGTCAGCTTGAACGTTTCAATGTGCTCCCCTCTGACTTTTCTGCGATCCCCCCCGAGGTCCCGTCTCCTCGCCCCTCCACGGAGGACTCGGAGGTACCTATGCAACTCGGGGCCTCCATGTCCCCTCGACAACGTAGGGAGTTTCGCAGAATGAATGGTCTCTGCTTCTACTGTGGGGACGACAAGCATCTACTGAACACCTGTCCCAGGCGCAAGAATAAAAAGCCGGAAAACTTCCGCGCCTAAGTGATCATCGGGGAGGTCACTTGGGCGCACAGGTATTTCCCGTTAATGTGAAACGCAATAAAATTTTGCTTCCCTTTCAGGTCTCGTTTGCTGGCCGGTCTGCCACGGGCAGTGCTTTCGTGGATTCTGGCTCATCTGCTAATATCATGTCTGTGGAATTTGCTATGTCTCTAAAGATGCCTTTTATTGATTTACCTTATCCTATCCCTGTAGTAGATATCGACTCCACTCCCCTTGCTAATGGTTATTTTACTCAGCATACTCCTGTTTTTGAACTCCTGGTTGGCTCCATGCATTTGGAGCAGTGCTCTGTACTGGTGATGCAGGGATTATCATCTGATCTGGTATTAGGTCTTCCCTGGTTGCAGTTGCATAATCCCACGTTTGATTGGAATACTGGGGATCTCACCAAATGGGATAGTGAATGTCTGATGTCATGTCTTTCTGTTAACTCTATTTCTCCCCGGGAGGAGGTAAACACGCTTCCTGAGTTTGTTCAGGACTTCGCCGATGTGTTTTCTAAGGTTTCCGAGGTGTTGCCCCCCTATAGAGATTACGATTGTGCCATCGATTTGGTGCCTGGTGCCAAGCTTCCTAAGGGTAGGATATTTAATCTTTCATGTCCTGAACGTGAAGCTATGAGGGTGTATATTCAAGAATGCCTGGCCAAGGGTTTCATTCGCCCCTCGACTTCTCCTGTAGGTGCTGGCTTCTTCTTCGTGGGGAAGAAGGATGGTGGTCTTAGGCCGTGCATTGATTATCGTAACCTGAATAAGGTCACCGTAAGGAACCAGTACCCACTTCCTTTGATTCCGGATCTTTTTAATCAGGTTCAGGGAGCCCAATGGTTTTCTAAGTTCGATCTACGTGGGGCATATAACCTTATCCGCATCAAAGAGGGGGATGAGTGGAAAACTGCGTTCAACACACCCGAGGGTCATTTCGAATACCTGGTCATGCCCTTTGGGTTGTGTAATGCCCCTGCTGTCTTCCAGAATTTTATTAATGAAATCCTGAGAGATTACCTGGGTAATTTTCTTGTTGTGTACCTTGATGACATACTGGTGTTTTCCAAGGACTGGTCCTCCCATGTGGAGCATGTCAGGAAGGTGCTCCAGGTCCTTCGGGAGAATAATCTGTTTGCTAAGACTGAAAAATGTGTCTTTGGGGTACAGGAGATACCATTTTTAGGGCAAATCCTCACTCCTCATGAATTCCGCATGGACCCTGCCAAGGTTCAGGCTGTGGCGGAATGGGTCCAACCTGCCTCCCTTAAGGCGTTACAGTGTTTTTTAGGGTTCGCCAACTATTACAGGAGATTTATTGCCAACTTCTCGGTCGTCGCTAAGCCTCTTACGGACCTTACGCGCAAGGGTGCTGATGTCCTCCATTGGCCCCCTGAGGCCGTCCAGGCCTTTGAGACCCTCAAGAAGTGCTTTATCTCGGCCCCCGTGCTGATTCAGCCCAACCAAGAGGAGCCATTTATTGTGGAGGTTGACGCATCCGAGGTGGGAGTGGGGGCCGTCTTGTCCCAGGGTACCAGCTCCCTCACCCATCTCCGCCCCTGTGCTTACTTCTCTAGGAAGTTTTCGCCCACGGAGAGTAACTATGACATTGGCAACCGCGAACTTCTAGCCATTAAATGGGCTTTTGAAGAGTGGCGGCACTTCCTGGAGGGGGCCAGACATAATCCTGAGGTAGAGGATGTTCATCGGGAACTGTGCACAGTCTGGGCCCAGGTTCAGAAGAACCTAGAGGCGTCCCAGAGCGCACAAAAGATTCAGGCTGATAGTAGACGTTCTGCTAACCCCCGGTTTGTCGTCGGGGATTTGGTCTGGTTGTCGTCCAGGAACTTGTGCCTTAAGGTCCCGTCCAGGAAGTTTGCTCCCCGATTTATTGGACCTTATAAGATCATTGAAGTCCTCAACCCTGTATCCTTCCGTCTGGAGCTGCCCCCATCCTTTCGCATACATGGCGTCTTCCATGCCTCCCTCCTTAAACGCTGCTCCCCGTCCTGGTCCCCCTCGAGGAAACCTCCTGTTCCCGTTCTCACCCCTGAGGGGGTGGAATTCGAGGTGGCCAAGATTATGGACAGTAGGATGGTCCAGGGCTCCCTCCAGTACCTGGTCCATTGGAGAGGATACGGGCCGGAGGAGAGGACTTGGGTACCTGCTCGTGATGTTCACGCTGGGGTATTGATCAGGAGGTTCCACCTTCTCTTCCCTACTAAACCGGGTCCTCTTAGTAAGGGTCCGGTGGCCCCTCATAAAAGGGGGAGTACTGTTAGGGATCTGCCAGGTACTACGTCTAGGTATACTCCTGGGATTAATCAATCCACACCTGAGGCCAGACCTCTTAGACTGACACCGGCTCCCACCAACCAGGGTGGCAGGCTCAGGAGTGGGAGAGCCTATCGCGGCCTGGTCAGTCGGAGTTAGCTCCGCCCCCTGTCCATTATTACCTGCCGAGTTCTCTTCCTCAGTGCTTGTAATTCTTCTGGATTCCTGGCCCCACTGCTGCTTGCTCCAGCCTGCTTCTGCCGTGCTTCTGCCTTGCTGCAGTTCCGCTTAACCTGCTTCGCTTTGCCCCTGGCTTGCTTCCTTCTCCGTGCTCAAGTTGGTATACTCCACTTCATCCTGGTCCTGACTACTCATTCACCGCTCCGTTTCCTCGCGGCGTTCCGTGGGCTACTGCCCCTTCCCTTGCGTGTTCCCTGTTTGTTCTCCCGTGCACTTAGACAGCGTAGGGACCGCCGCCCAGTTGTACCCCGTCGCCTAGGGCGGGTCGTTGCAAGTAGGCAGGGACAGGGTGGTGGGTAGATTAGGGCTCACTTTCCCTTCACCTCCTTCCTGCCATTACATCCGGGTGCAACCCCGTCAAGAGATCGCTGTTCCTTTGATGGTCGGGACACACCACAGTGAAAGTGCAGAGGACTGCACTTCAGAACGAGGGGGGAAGTGTAAGGGTGGTCAACACCACCATGGACTTACCTGTCCGGAGCGGAGCGGGATGGCGTCGGCGGAAGTGACACGTGACCGGAAGTGGAGGAGAAGGGCGAGAAGAGAGCGGAGAGGCGGCGGAGAGAAGCGGCAGAAGTGTGGGGCCGCAGCAGCAGTGTCTGCCCTGCTCTCCCTTTTGCCGTTCATCGGCCCGTCGCCACTGATTCTGGCAATTAACCCCTTAGATGCTGTGGTCGATTGCGATCGCTGCATTTAAGGGTGTTTGGAGCACATTGGCAGCCCCCACATGCAACCGGTGGTTGTCATGGCAATCGGAGGTACACATATTTGGCATCACCGCATTAGTAACGACCCAAACTATAAAACTATAATATTAATTTTCCCAAACAGTGAACACCGCAAAAAAAAAAAAAATAATAAAAAAAACAAGGCCGGAATCACTATTTTTTTGGTCACCACCCCTCCCAAAATATAGAATAAAACGTGATCAAAAAGTCACATGTACCCAAAAATAGTACCAATAAAAACTACAACCCATCCCGCAAAAAACAAGCCCTTACACAGCTTTTCTGACTGAACAATCAAAACGTTATGGCTCTCAGAATATGATGACACAAAAAACTAATTATTTTATTAAAAAAAGTGATTTTATTGCGCAAACGCTGCAAAACATAAAAAGAAGTATATACGTATGGTATCGCCATAATCAAATCGACCCGCAGAATAAAGTAAAATTGTAATTTATAGCTCAGGGTGAATGCTGTAAAAAAAAAGAATAAAAAGCATTGTCAGAATTTATGGTTTTTAGTCACCTTGCTTGCCAGAAAATGGAATAAAAAGTGATCAAATAATCGCATTTACCCCAAAATGGTATCAATTAAAACTACAGATTGTCCCGCAACAAATAAGTCCTTACACAGCTCTGGTGGTGAAAAAATAAAAAAGTTCTGGCTCTCAGAATATGGTGACACAAAATCTGCAGAGTGTTCCAAAAGCGGATAAGATTGGGCACCATTTATCAGTGCGACACTGGCCTCATATCTATGAATTATTATTTATTTACCCCATTATTATAACCTCATATTATGCCCTGATGTTCTCCGCATAGATTACATATACCCTGATGTACTCTGCACAGATTACATATGCCCCCACGTCATAAACTGAAACACCAGTAAAACTCCAAACAGAACAACCACAATGCAAAATCTGAGCTCCAAAAGCCAAATTACCTACCCTTTCTTCTGATCCTTACACCGTGCCCAAACAGCAGTTTACGCCCACCGATATGGCATCGCCATACCCGGGAGAACCCGATTAACATTTTATGAGGTATTTGTCTTCAGTGGCACAAACTGGGCACAACATATTATGCACTAAAATGGCATATCAGTGGAAAATTTTAATTTTCACTTTGCACTATCCGCTACGCATTAACTCCTTCACGCACAACTTAATAGCATGTTGTGGTGTGGGGGATGATGTATGGAGCGGGCTCACACGCTGAGCCCGCGCCATACGCTGCGGGCGTCAGCTGTGTATTAGGGTATGTGCACACGATAACTGCATTTACATCTGAAATTACAGAGCTCTTTTCAGGAGAAAACAGCTCCTGAATGTCAGACGTAATTGCTCGTACTCGCGTTTTGCGGGGCATCCATTACGGACGTAATTTGGAGCTGTTCTTCATTGGATTCAATGAAAAACGTCTCCAATTACGTCCCAAGAAGTGTCCTGCACTTCTTTGACGAGGCTGTTATTTTACGCGCCGTCTTTTGACAGCGACGAGTAAAATTAGAGTTCGTCGGCACAGTACGTCGGCAAACCCATTGAAATGAATGGGCAGATGTTTGCCGACGTATTGGAGCCGTGTTTTCAGGCGTAATTCGAGGCGTAAAACGCCTCCATTACGCCTGAAAATAGGTCATGTGAACCCAGCCTTACAGCTGATATGGACAGGAAAAGCGATCACGCTGCTACAGGAGCCTGTAAAAATGACAATATACTGCAATACATTAGTATTGCTGTGTATTGTACCAGGGGGACTAATAAAATGTGTAAAAATAAAAAAAAAGTAAATAAAGTTATTATTAGTGAAAAAAATGAAATATATATTTAAAGTCCAAGGAAAAAACCTTTTCCAATTTCTTCTCTAAAGTAATGTAAAAAATGAAAAAAAAAAATACACAAAATTGGTATCACTGCGTCTGTAAAAGTCCAAACTATAACAATATACCATTATTTAACTCGCATGGTGAATGCCGTAAAAAATAAAGAATAAAAATAAAATTTGGTCACCTTAGTTCTCAAAAACATTTTAATACAATGTGCTCAAAAAATTGTGTGGACCAAACAATGGTACCAATAAAAACTACAGCTGATACTGCAAAAAAATAAGCTCTCACACCTCTCACTCGACCAAAAAATAAAAACAGTTATGCCTCTCGGACGCATGGTGAAACGAAACAAGTTTTTTTTTTAACAAATAGTTTTTACTTTTTAAAAGTAGTAAAATATGAAAAAACTATATAAATTTGGTATCACCGTAATCGTATTCATTCGCAGAAAAAATGTAAGTTGTCGTTTTTACTGCATGGTGAAAGCCGTAAAAACGAAACCCAAAAAACAATGGAGGAATCAGTTTTTTAATGATGTCAATAGAAACTACAACTCCTCCTGCATGAAATAAGCCCTCACACCACTCCATTGAAGGAAAAATAAAAAAGTAGTTATGGCTCTTGGAAAGCGGGGAGGGGAAAAAGAAAAAGGAAAAAATTGATCAGTCCGGAAAGGGTTAATTAATTTCTAATAAAAAAAAAAATATATGACCACATGTGGGGTATAGCCGTACTCGGGAGAAATTGCTTTACAAATGTTAGGCGGCTTTTTATCCTTTATCTCTTGTAAAAATGAAAACAATTCAACATTTTAGTGGAAATAATATTGATATTCATTTTTGCAGTCTAATTCTAATAAATTCTGCAAAAGACCTGTGGGGTCTAAATGCTCACTATACCCCTAGATAGATTCCTTAAGTGGTGTAGTTTCCCAAATGGGGTGACTTTTGGGGTGTTTCCACTGTTTAGGTCCCTCAGGGACTTTGCAAATGCGACATGATACCCGAAAACTATTTCAGCTAAATTTGAGCTCCAAAAGCCAAATATTGCTCCTTCCCTTCTAAGATTCGCTGTGGGTCCAAACAGCAGTTTATTACCACATATGGCATAGTGCTGTAATCGGGAGAAATTTCTTTACAAACCTTGGGGTGCTTTTTGCCTTTTATTCCTTGTAAAAATGTAGCATTTCAAAGTTTTTTCAGAAAAGAAGTCGATTTTCATCTTCACAAACTAAGGCCTTATTCAGACTAGCGTGTTAAATGTCCATGTGACGGCCGTTGAAACAACGGCCGTCACATGGACCTATATAATTCAATGTGGCCGTTCACATGGCCGTTGTTTCAACGGACCGTGTGAAGTGTCCGTGAGAAAATAGGACACGTCCCATCTTTTCACGCATCACACACAGGGGGATGCGTGATATCGCGTCCTGCAGCACAGAGCACGGATGCACATCGGACGTGAAAAACTACAGCGTTGCGCCCATCTGAATCTAGCTTAATTCCAATGAATTCAGCAACAACAAAAAAAATGGGGTCAAAATGCTAACTATACCCCTAGAAAAATTCCTTGAGGGGTGTAGTTTCCAAAATGGTGTCACTTTTGGGGGGTTTCCACTGTTTTGGCACCACAAGACCTCTTCAAACCTGACATGGTACCTAAAATATATATTTTTTTAAAAAGGACGCCCAAAAATCCACTAGGTGCTCCTTTGATTCTGAGGCCGGTGTTTCAGTCCGTTTTCACACTAGGGCAACATGTGGGATATTTTTAAAAACTGCAGAACCTGGGCAATAAATATTGAGTTGCATTTATCTGGTAAAACCTTCTGTGTTACAGAAAAAAAATGTTACCTCTACTTTACTTTAATTCCTGTGAAACGCCTAAAGGGTTAAAACACTTTCTGAATGCTGTTTTGAATACTTTGAGGGGTGCAGTTTTTAAAATGGGTTTATGGGGACTTTCTAATATATAAAGCCCTCAAAGCCATAAAGTAGACACATGGGTTATGTGAAATAGTAAGGGTTTGTTCACACTGGCTATTTTCGGACATTTTTCGGGCCATAAACAGCCGAAAAAACGGCCGAAGAATCGGAAGCAGAACGCCTCCAAACATCTGCCCATTGATTGCAATGGAAAAACAGTGTTCTGTTCCGATGGGCATTCCCAAGTTATTACCACATAAAGTGACACGTCAGATTTGAAATAATCGGCTTCGTGCTCAAGCCCAAAACAGGCTCAGTCCTGAAGGGGTTAAAATACGTGCATATTTTAGATGCCTATGTGAACAGCCTCATTGATTAACATTAGCTCCGTAATACGAAAATAAAAAAATGGATGGGATATTGATGAAAAATAAATTGGTGTGAAAGCAGCCTAAAGAATATGTCAGCTTTTTATAGGATGTGTTGAAAAAGGCTGCACAACATGTATGTGCACAGCCTTAGGCTGGATTCACACGAACGTGTATTGCGTCCGTGCGGGCCGCGTGGTTTTCACGCGCCACGCACAGACCAATACAAGTCTATGGGGCAGTACAGACAGTCCGTGCTTTTTGCGCAGCGTTTGACCGCTGCGCAAAAAGCGCGACATGGTCAATATCTCGGCGTATTTTGCACATCACGCACCCATTGAAGTCAATGGGTGCCTGAAAACCATGCAGGTCGCACGGAAGCACTTCCGTGCGAACTGCCTGTTTCACGCACCAGCTGTCAAAAGGATGAATGTAAACAGAAAAGCACCACGCGCTTTTCTGTTTACAAACATCCGAATGGCGTGTCATATTGATGGCGGCTGCGCGAAAAGCACGCAGCCGCGCATCATATGATGCTGCCTCACGGAGCAGGTAAGTGGCTTTTGCACAGGCAAAACGCTGCGTGTTTTGCGTGCGCAAAAACGCCACGCACGTCTGAATCAGCCCTTAGGCCCAGTTCACACAGAGGTTTTTTGCACTGATTTTGATGTGGAAAGTTTCGGAATCAGCACCAAAAAACTGCCAAAACCGCCTCCCATTGAGTTCAATGGAAGGCGGAGGCGTTTTTCCTCAGCGGCTTTTAGCCGCTCGCAGGGAAAAAAAACCTGCATGTCGTTTCTTGCTACGGTTCTGTCTCTGACCTCCCATTGAACTCAACGGAAGGTAGAAAAAGCGCTTTTCACTGTGTTCTTTGCTCCCGGAACTCAATATCCGACGCAGCGAAAACTGCAGCAGAAAGTGCAGGCAGCTCAAAATCTGATATATATATAAGATTTTTTCTGCTTGCAAAATACTCCGTATGAACAGGGCCTTACTGTGAAGTAATATGGCAAATGTAGTTATTATCTAAACCAGGGGTCTCAAACTCGGCCGGGTAAGTGGGCCGAATATAGAAAAAATGGGAAGTTGACGGGCCGCATTACTTTCAAATTTGATACAATACAAAATTATTGTTAATTAATTAGTTATTTGAACTACTATAACACTATATTACTAGAATAATAATACTACATTACTATAAAATGAATACTACATTACTATAGTAATAGTGCTAGGTTTAAAATTTGAGATATTTCTCCACGTGCTTATTTCAACAATCCAGCATTCCAGTTTAAGTGCCGCTAAATGCAGTCCGGCGGCTCAGTTAGCACACATGTCAAGATTGGGCAGCCCCTTTTTAGATAGTGCCGCAGTGCCCTCTGTGGATGCTGCCGCAGTGCCCTCTGTGGATGCTGCCGCAGTGCCCTCTGTGGATGCTGCCGCAGTGCCCTCTGTGGATGCTGCCGCAGTGCCCTCTGTGGATAATGCAACACACCCCTAGATAAGGCCACAGTGCCCTCTGTAGATAAGGCCACAGTGCCCTCTGTAGATAAGGCCACAGTACCCTCTGTAGATAAGGCCAGTGTCCTCTTCAGATACTGTCACACACCCACTTGTAGATAACGCCACAGTGCCCTCTGTAGATAAGGCCACAGTGCCCTCTATAGATAAGGCCACAGTGCCCTCTATATATAAGGCCACAGTGCCCTCTGTAGATAAGGCCACAGTGCCCTCTGTAGATAAGGCCACAGTGCCCTCTGTAGATAATGCCAGTGTCCTCTTCAGATACTGTCACACACCCACTTGTAGAGGCTGCCACAGTGCCCTCTGTAGAGGCTGCCACAGTGCCCTCTGTAGAGGCTACCACAGTGCCCTCTGTAGAGGCTGCCTTAGTGCCCTCTGTAGAGGCTGCCACAGTGCCCTCTGTAGAGGCTGCCACAGTGCCCTCTGTAGAGGCTGCCCCAGTGCCCTCTGTAGAGGCTGCCCCAGTGATGTCAGGGGCTTGCCCAGAGCTGGAGTCCCAGGCAGAGCGCTAGTAGGCTCTTCCTGGGACTCCAGCTGTGCTCCTGACATCACTGGGACTCCTGCTCTGGGGAAGCCCCTGACATCATTGTCGATGTATGGACAGCGATGTCAGAGGCTTCCCCAGAGTCCCGGAGCAGAGCCGATAATAGCGCTCTGCCCGGGACTCCGCTCTGGGGAAGACCCTGACACACTGTCCATATATGGGCAGCGATGTCAGGGAATTCCACAGAGTCCCGGAGCAGAGCCGATACTAGCGCTCTGCCCGGGACTCCGCTCTGGGGAAGACCCTGACACACTGTCCATATATGTCAGGAAATTCCGCAGCGTCCCGGAGCAGAGCCTATACTAGCGCTCTGCCCGGGACTCCGCTATGGGGAAGACCCTGACACACTGTCCACATATGGGCAGCGATGTCAGGGAATTCCACAGAGTCCCAGAGCAGAGCCTGTACTAGCGCTCTGCCCGGGACTCCGGCTCTGGGGAAGCCCCAGACATGGCTGTTCATATGTTGACAGCGATGTCAGGGAATTCCACAGAGTCCAGGAGCAGAGCCGACACCAGCACTCTGCTCCGCTCTGGGCAAGACCCTGACACACTGTCCATATATGGGCAGCGACGTCAGGGAATTCCACAGAGTCGCGGAACAGAGCCGACACCAGCGCTCTGCTCGGGACTCCGGCTCTGGGGAAGCCCCAGACATCGCTGTTCATATGTGGACAGCGATGTCAGGGAATTCCAGAGTCTTGGAGCAGAGCCGACACCAGCGCTCTGCTCGGGACTCCGGCTCTGGGGAAGCCCCTGACATCGCTGTTCATATGTGCACAGCGATGTCAGGGAATTCCAGAGTCTCGGAGCAGAGCCGATACTAGCGGCTCTGTGTCCCGCGGGCCGCGTGCTTGAGACCCCTGATCTAAACTGAGGATCCTTTGCCTTTGCCAATGTTGTCAAAATCACATTGTTTATAGGAATCCTAAGGATATGTTCAATTTTCCTTTTAGATAGTTTTTGTTTACCAAAAATTAGAAATAGAAATTCATCCATAAACACACATGTACTGTAGGGTCTTGTCCACACGTAACGGAATTGCTGCAGAAAATTCCACAGAAACTAGCAAGATTTCCGCTGCGGAAAAACTGCACCATTTCCTCCTTTTTTTCCTGTAGAATATGGTGCAGATTTTTCTGTGTTTTTCTCAATGCTGGTGACATGTGGTAGAAGCAATTTCTTTCTAACCCCATTCACATGCATTAGGGTATGTTCACACGCGGTGACCAAAAACGTCTGAAAATACGGAGCTGTTTTCAGGCGAAAACAGCTCTTGATTTTCAGACGTTTTTGTAGCAACTCGCGTTTTTCGCTGCGTATTTTACGGATGTTATTGGTGCTGTTTTTCAATGGAGTCAATGAAAAACGGCTCCAAAAACGTCCCAAGAAGTGACATGGACTTCTTTTTCACGGGTGTCTTTTTACGCGCCGTATTTTGACAGCGACGCGTAAAATTACACCTCGTGGGAACAGAACACCGTAAAAATCATTGAAAGCAATGGGCAGATGTTTGTCGGCATAATGGAGCAGTTTTTTCAGGCGTAATTCGAGGCGTAAAATTACGAATTACATCTGAAAACAGTGCGTGTGAACAAACCCTCATACTCTGCACATGGCCAGAGAGCATTATGGATTATAGTAGTTTGAATATATTCCCAGGATTCTGACTACAAGAAATACATCCGTTTCAGTATGCTTTAACACCATTGATCATTTCTAGGATTTTACCTTTTTTTATAGGGAAATTCTCAAACTGTGCGTATTTATGTGGACTGGCCTAAATGCCCCTGGAAATCATTTTAAGAAGAGAATTGCCGCCTGGTGCAGTGGGAACCATGCTGCCAGTGAAAACGCTGCTGTTTACACAGTTGGTTGGTAAATCCTGGGGATTTCCTCGCACTTCTATTGGCAACACCTGGGGTTTAACTCTAGGAACAAAATCCTATGTGAAGTATTTACTTCCAGAATTAAAATAACAATACCCGTGCAACCCTAGAACTATTGCTTCTAAAACACGGCACCAAATATCAACACACACAAAAGCAGTAGAAGAATAGCAAGCCACATTTCCATATGATCTTGCCAAGTGTACTGTAGAGAGCTTAGGATTTTCTTGAATTCCAAGGAGTGATCACATTTATGGAAATTTAGTTAATACAATTCAAAAGTTTTCTTTAGTTTTTGATAGCCCCTTTTAATTTTAAGACGAAGCTAATAAACATGGGTGTTCTCTGCTTGGGACCCTGTCCCTTAGCTAAGGCCTACACATGAGCATGTACATTTTGGCCTGTAATACAGCGCGCAAAATGGTACAGTATTGCGATCGCTTAGTTCGGAGTTCTGAGGTTCTAGTTCTTGGATCTAACTTTCCTCGTGAAGTTGAAACACAATTTAGTGCTTCTAGGGGACAACTCGGTCTTATACATGGCACACAAAGAACCATGCTGAGATTTTTTTTTATATAGGCTCCTCATGCGTTTACCACAATTGGGACATGCATAGTCCCATTGAAATGCAGTGACACCGTATTCATGATCCATGTGTATGGATTCCATGTGCGGCCATACTGGTTCCGTATGTACGGTGCTATTCTCCCCTAAAAGCAATGTTTCTGAGAAGAAGCATGCCACCATTTGTTTTAGAATAAAAACCTCTGTGTGTCACGTTATGAAATGCAGTACAATATGAGTCTTCTTATGGCTCTATACAAAAGAGAGCCATAATATGGCTGTGTATATGAGGTTCTTATCAACAATGTATCGTAGCTCATCAGTGGATGCTTCTACCTCTGCCTTTGGCCCCAATTTAAGGAAGAAGGGGCAGAGATTTCTGCGATAATCACAGAATGTTCACGTGATGTCGTGCAATCCCACAGAGTAACGACGCATGCCATATCACAATGCACTTTACCAAGCACATACACAGCCCATCATGCATGTTTAAATGCCATGGAAGCTCATCATAAGGGCTTATTCAGACGAACGTATAATACGTCCGTGCTACGCACGTGATTTTCATGAGCGTCGCACGGACCTATGTTAGTCAATGGGGCCGTTTAGACTGTCCGTGATTTTCACGCAGCGTATGTCCACTGTGTAAAACTCACGACATGTCCTATATTTGCCCGTTTTTCACGCATCACGCACCCATTGAAGTCAATGGGTACGTGAAAACCACGCACGGCACACGGACGCACTTCCGTGTGCCGCGCGTAATGCGCGCTACAGTAGTGAAAACTATGAATGAAAACAGAAAAGCACCAAGTGCTTAAACGTAAAAATTGGATGTCTTAATGATGGCGGCTGCGCGAAAATAACGCAGCCACGCATCATATGCTACTGACACACGGAGCTTTTATGGACCTTTTGCGTGTGCAAAACGCCACATTTTTTACGCGCGCAAAAACCCACGCTCGTTTGAATCCGACCTAAAGCTAGCTATACATTTCGGATGTCGGTCAAATAATAGTTCGGGTGACAGCTATTCCTCCCAACTTCACGTTGATGCTTGGCTCTGCCAAGTATGCCAACACCCTCAATAGGAAGGAGTAAAGCCACTGCCAGACTCCTATGGCAGTGGCTTATCTCGTTGCAAACAAAAGGATTGGGCTTGTTGGAATCCAACAGCCCAACCCTACTCTCCCCTGACATCTGCTGTGGGGAGTCAAAACAATGCCAAACACATCAGATGGTCAGCCGCTCCTGCCAGAATTAGCGGGTTGGGCTGACATTTATCTGTGTGTGTGGCCACCTCAATGTGTGCCTCCCAGCAGCTACACTCCTGCGATAATTTTTTGGGAAGGAAACCTACAACATTCAATCAAATATATTGAAAACAGCATCTACATGAGAGAATGAACCCATGTGGCAGTGCACTGCTTGTGCCCCCATATGATGCCACAGTATTCTGTGCTGAAGCGGTGCAAAGAGTGCACTGCTATATGGGCCCATTCTCTCATGTAGTTATTGCACTAGTAAAGAATACCCCGGTCATATTGCATGCCACAAGTTTTGTTTACCATTAAGGCTATGTTCACACGCTAAAGTAAGAACAGCTGTAAAATACAGAGCGGTTTTCAAGGGAAAACAGCCTTTGATGTTCAGCCGTTTTTAAAGCATCAAACGTTTTTTTAAGCTGTTTGTGGAGCGTTTTTTCTATTGAGACAATGAAAAACAGCTCCAAAAACTGTTCAAGAAGTGACATGCACTTCTTTTTACAGGGCTTTTGTCTAAGCGCTATTTTTTTAAAATGGCCGCGTAAAAAAAAACTCCCCGTCGGAACAAACACCATTTTTCTCATTAAAATCAATGGGCAGATGTTTGTAGGCGTTCAGCTTCCTTTTTTTTCCGGAGTTTACGCCCCGAAATATGTCTGAAAACACTGCGTGTGAACATACCCTAAGGCTGGATTCACACGAGCATGTTCGGTCCGTAAAGGACGGAACGTATTTCGGCCGCAAGTCCCAGACCGAACACACTGCAGGGAGCCGGTCTCCTAGTATCATAGTTATGTACGACGCTAGTACATAACTATGATGCTAGGAGCCCGGCTCCCTGCAGTGTGTTCTGTCCGGGACTTGCGGCCGGAATACGTTCCGTCCTTTACGGATCGAACATGCTCGTGTGAATCCAGCCTAAGGGTATGTTCACACGCAGTGTTTTCAGGCGTAATCCGGGCGTTTTACGCCTCGAATTACGCCTGAAAAAACGGCTTCATTACGCCTATAAACATCTGCCCATTGCTTGCAATGGAATTTACGATGTTCTATTCCCACGAGCCTTTTACGCGTCGCTGTCGCTGTCAAAATACGGCACACAAAATGACGGCTCGTCAAAAGAAGTGCAGGACACTTCTCGGGACTCCATTGAAAAACAGCTCCAAAAACGGCCGTAAAAAACGCACCGAAAAACACGTGTTGCTTCAAAAACTTTTTTTGGTCACTACGTGTGAACATACCCTAATTCTTAGGGTATGTTCACACGGCTTATTTACGGACGTAATTCGAGCGTTTTACGACTCGATTTACGTCCGAAAATGCGCCTCGATAGCGTTGGCAAACATTAGAATGGGTCTTACGATGTTCTGTGCACACGGTCATTTTTTTTACGCCCCGCTGTCAAAAGGCGGGGCATCAAAAAGTCGCCCGCGTCAAAGAAGTGCCTGTCAATTCTTCCGACGTAAATGGAGCCGTTTTCCATGGACTCCATGGAAAACCAGCTCCATTTAACGTCAGTAATGGACGCAGCAAAAAGCGCCTCAACATGCCATTACGGCTGAAATTACGGAGATGTTTTCTCCTGAAAACAGCCCCGTAATTTCAGCCGTTACGGACGCTGCCGTGTGAACATACCCTTTAGGGCAGATTCAGACGAACGTTGCGTTTTTGCGCGCGCAAAAAACACTTGACAGCTGCGTGTGTCATCCGTGTATGATGCGCGGCTGCGTGATTTTCGTGCAGCCGCCATCATAGAGATGAGGCTAGTCGACGCCCGTCACTGTCCAAGGTGCTGAAAGAGCTAACTGATCGGCAGTAACTCTTTCAGCACCCTCGACAGTGAATGCCGAACACAATATCGAGAAACCTGTTAAAAAAAAAGAAAAAGTTCGTACTTACCGAGAACTTCCCTCCCGGCCGTTGCCTTGGTGACGCGTCCTTGGTGACGCGCCTCTCTTGACATCGGGCCCCACCTCCCTGGATGACGCGGCAGTCCATGTGACCGCTGCAGCCTGTGCTTGGCCTGTGATTGGCTGGAGCTGTCACTTGGACTGAATTGTCATCCCGGGAGGTCAGACTGGAGGAGGAAGCCGGGAGTTATCGGTAAGTCAGAACTTCGTTTTTTTTTTACAGGTTCATGTATATTGGGATCGGAAGTCACTGTCCATGGTGCTGAAACAGTTTAACTCTTTCAGCACCCTGGACAGTGACTATCTCCTGACGTCGCGTACCGGAAATTTTTTTGCCGTGTTCGGCCGAACCCGGTGAAGTTCTGTTCGGTTGTCCGGGTTCGCTCATCTCAAAGACACTCCGTTTGGATGTTTGGAAACAGAAAAGCACGTGGTGCTTTTCTGTTTACATTCATCCTTTTGACAGCTGGTGCGCTGTTTCAGTCGGTTCACACGGAAGTGCTTCCGTGCGACCTGCGTGGTTTTCACGCACCCATTGACTTCAATGGGTGCGTGATGCGCGAAATACGCGGAGATATTGAGCATGTCGCGCTTTCTGCGCAGTTGACAAACGCTGCGCAAAAAGCACGGACTGTCTGTACTGCCCCATAGACTTGTATTGGTCTGTGCGTGGCGCGTGAAAACCACGCGGCCCGCACGGACCCAATACACGTTCGTGTGAATCCCCCCTTACTGTGTGAGAGAAAAATACATCTGTGGGCCTGCATGTAAAATCAGAGGCACAGTATGGGTCCATAGTTTTCTGTGGGCACCATAATTGGGATTTGTGCAACACAGACCTGGAATACGGCCATGTACAGTAAATTATTGACTTCACTACTGTATAATGTGAGGTCGAAAATTGGAGAGCAAAAGAAACCCATGCAAGAACGAGAAGGATGTAACTGAATGTAGACTGTGCCCTGAGTCAGTACTGGAACTGTAAGGGTATGCGCACACGATAACGTCAATTACGGCTGAAGTTACGGAGCGGTTTTCAGGAGAAAACAGCTCTTGCATTTCAGACGTAATTGCTCGTACTCACGTTTTGCGAGGCGTCAAATACGGACGTAATTTGGAGCTGTTCTTCATTGGATTCAATGAAAAACGGCTCCAATTACGTCCCAAGAAGTGTCCTGCACTTCTTTGACGAGGCTGTTATTTTATGCGCCGTCTTTTGACAGCGACGCATAAAATTACAGGTCGTCGGCACAGTACGTCGGCAAACCCATTGAAATGAATGGGCAGATGTTTGCCGACGTATTCGAGGCTTGTTTTCAGACGTATTTCGAGGTGTAAAACGCCTCCATTACGTCTGAAAATAGGTCGTATGAACCCAGCCTTAGGGTATGCGCGCACACACACACACACACACACACACACACACACACTAAAACCCAGAGCTGTTTTCAAGGGAAAACAGACTGATTTTCAGCATCAAGCGGTTTTTTTTTAATGCATTTTCTACGGCTGTTTTTGGAGCGGTTTTTCTATTGACCCAATGAAAAACGGCTCCAAATACGACTCAAGAAGTGACATGCACTTCTTTTTACGGGCCGTTATTTGGTGCCGCTATTGAAGCAGAAACTAAGAGAATGAACAGAGCGGACATTGAGCAAGCTGTGGACCAATAGGATGCCTCAAACCCGGGACTTCTGATATATACCCGGGTTTGAGGCATCCTAGTGGTCCACAGCTTCCTCAATGCCCGCCTCGTTGAATTCTTTGATTATGCCTCAAAGCCCGCCCCGTTTGCCTCTTATCAATAGAAATCCTCAGTGCTCGTGCGCTGCCTGGCATGAGACAAATAGTGTCCCTGGAAAACCTCTTTAAAGCTAGCCGAGCACTAAAGGTGTATACACACGGTGCAGTTTTGCCACGTGGCTAATAAAAACACACTGCAATCAATGAAGTCAATGGGTGCGTGAAAACCGCGCACGGCACATGGACGTACTTCCGTGTGCCGCGCGCTACAGTAGTCAAAACTATGAATGAAAACAGAAAAGCACCACGTGCTTTTCTGTACACAAACATAAAAACAGAGTGTCATAATGATCCCGGCTGAGCGAAAATCATGCAGCCACGCATCCTAGGCTGATGATACGCGGACCTTTTGCGCACGCAAAATTCAGCATTTTTTGCACGCGCAAAACGCACACGCTCGTGTGAATCCGGCCTCAAAGTGTTTTTTTCCCCTGGTACAATGGAATGTTCTAATTTTTTTTTTGCAGTCAGAGCACATGGTCAAAAAAAAAAAAAACACTTAATTTTCTATGGTGAGAAATATTCTTCCGTTTGTAGTGCCATAGACGAAAATCATTGTCAATGATAGTAAAATTCTACAGATACAATTCGGGTATGTTCACACGTGCACGTCCGATACGCCTGAAATTACGGAGCTGTTTTCAGGAGAAAACAGCTCCTGAATTTCAGACGTAATGGCATGTGCAGGCGTTTTTCACAGCGTCCATTACGGACGTAATTGGAGCTGTTTTTCTAGAGTCAATGGAAAACGGCTCCAATTACGTCCCAAGAAGTGACATGCACTTCTTCGACGTCGGCACAGTACATCGTAAAACCCATTCAAATGAACGGGCAGATGTTTGCCGGCGCTTTGGAGCCGTATTTTCGGACGTAATTCGAGGTTAAAACGCACGAATTATGTCCGTAAATAGGGTGTGTGAACCCAGCCTAACTGTTAAGTCTATGGACAACCTCCCAAAATTCACAGATCGTAGTAATGGGAGCACAAAGTCCAATTTGGATATTAAAAGAGGGATTTTTGAGATCTGCAGTGTCTAATGTTTATATAGCAATAACTCACTCATTCACAATGGTGAGCAATCCAGTCAAATCCAGTAGTTTCTATTAGTTTTTGCATAAGCCTCTTAGTATGCAAAGCCTTTGGTCATCACCTAAGTGAACACCTATTGTCCTGGAAGGACTAGATAGCATCAAGACAAAAGTCCCCAATTTTGATAGCGTGTAGTAATTAGATCCTCGCTCTACTTTGGAAATACCTGGACTGCCAAAGCCAAATGACTTCACCTTTGCCAGAGGGGGGCAGGTTGTGTAAACAATGGCTTGATTCTGGCCACAAAGGAGCTTCAGTACAGAACGAAGAGCATTGATTATCAATGCAAAGTTCCAAGTCACGTTCTACAGAAAATTGAAAACCCCCGACTTGCAGTATTTGTAAAAGCTATTTAACATGCAATCACTAGTTCAAACTACTATTGGCAATAAGTACCAGTTAAGAAGAACAATTGTTAACAGTACATCTATTTTATTTTACTGTAAAAAAATAAAGTGCACTTAACACTGTTACACAAGTACATAGAACGCTCCTTTTCCAGAAGCAAATACAACATTTAGAAAGATTGCAGCCTTGTTTAGGACATTATATGCAAAGTCTGTAAGATCAAAAATTAAAATATGCCCCTTTGATATTTTACAGGACTCAGCATTTCAAAAACATTTCCTCAAGTTCCAAGTATACATCTTTTTTTTAAATATATCAAATGGCGGGGGGGGGGGGGGGGGGGTGCGTCAAGGATTACCATGCAAAAACTGGCTCATGGCACCCTTTGGGACACATACATCAAAACGAGGAAGAGCGAGCAAGTCTGCAGCAGTTTTTCCATTTCCTCCAGTTCATACTGCACTGAGAGCAAGCTAGGCTTCGTTCACATCTGTGCTAGGGCTCTGTTTTGTCTGCGCTTTCCATCAGAAAGGAGCCCGCAGACACAAACCATAGGTTTCCAATTCCATCAACATTGATTTCAATGGTGACGGATCAGGTGCCAATGGTTTCCGCTTGTCTCCGTTGTGCAAGGGTTCCATCGTTTTGACTAAATCAATACTGTAGTCGACTGTGTACCGTAGGTCCCAGCAAACTGATATCTAGTACACGATCCGTTTTAAAAATCACCAGTGGTCGACATTTGAGACAAGGAGTGACCCATAATTGTGCCCATGATTGGAGTCAGCATCACAGGGATTCGTATTGAAGCAGAAGGCCTCATACAAATTATGCATTATAGAGCCATAGATATTCCATGCGCTGCGGTATGGCACCATATTCTCCCCCTAATCTCCAAATACATCATGCGATGTCATGCCACATTTAATACAACCATGTGCACGATCCCTTAATTTGAGTGACCCATAGAGGGTAATTTAGTTGTTCAATAAGCAGAATTGATTATTAGCGGTTTTAGTAGACGGACTGCATTACTAGAAGTCTCTATCAGCCCAAACTAAGGTTCACATTGTTGCATTATTTTTTTTAAGCCAAAACCAGGAGTATATCCTGGCAAGTATGAAGGAAAGACGTAGGGTAAAGGCCACACGTAGCATAAACAAAAACATTTCCAACAACATAAATTTACACGCTGTGGATTGAAAATCCATACAATCTCAACACGTCTTTTGTGCGTGTATTTTCTGCAGTGTGTGGATGAGATTTGTTGCTGCTACTGTATACGTTGTAGAATTTCCATAGTGTAAAAATCAGTTCCATTCATCTGAATGTGGTTGTTTCGGCAGCAAGAACATGGATTCCTGCAAGTTCCATTTAGATGAAAGGAACAGTCTGTCAGTCGCATACATTTCTGCAACTGAATCTGCCGTTTGTGAATCCACCCAAGAAATTGCACAATTAGGGTATGTTCACACGAGGTCATTACGTCGGTAATTGACGGACGTATTTCGGCCGCAAATACCGGACCGAACACAGTGCAGGGAGTCGGGCTCCTAGCATCAGTTACGTACGATGCTAGGAGTCCCTGCCTCGCAACTGTCCCGTACTGTAATCATGTTTTCAGTACGGGACAGTTGTCCCGCAGCGAGGCAGGGACTCCTAGCATCGTACATAAGTATGATGCTAGGAGCCCGGCTCCCTGCACTGTGTTCGGTCCGGGACTTGCGGCCGAAATACGTCCGTCAATTACGGACGTAATAACCTCGTGTGAACATACCCTTAGGCCTAAAGCACACATCAGTTGCGATTTGTACGGCCGTAAATCACGGACCACACACGGATGGCTTCCAGATGCGGTCCGTTGTTTTAAACGGACCAAATTAATAGAAAGGCCGAGACTGATCCGCAAAAAACTGGACAGGCGTAGGACCTGTTCTATTTTCCGCAGAACAGACGCACAGAACCATTAAAATAGTGTGCATGGCCCTATAGAAATGAATGCTTCAGTGAAGCATTTCACCAAAGTGTGCTTGAGGCCTTACAAAAATGGCTGTTTTCCTCCAAAAATAGTGCCAGAGGTTGTGCTATTGTAGCTTGGCTGCAATACCAGACACAACCCAAGGACAGAAATGCCCCATTTCCTAAAAGAAAGCAGCCATGTTTTTCTAGTCCTGTACAGTTATCATGCACACAACCGTAGTTTTGCAGCTGTATACTATACGCAATTGCAGATAGGCCAATGCACAAGACCAAGATTTGCACGGTCCGTGCATTGCTCAGACTGCAAAAAAAATAGGATATGTCATTATACGGTCCACAACTGCGGTCCGGCTCATTGAAATGAAAGCACATCTTGTGTGTGCACGGTCCGTGATTGCGGACAGCCCCCAGATGACACTCCGCGGCCCGTCCGTGCTGTAATCATGGACCATACAAACAGCTACGACCGTGTGCAGGAAGGAGGCCTTATACTTAGGGCACGTTCAGATGTGGCGGAATTTGTCCGCTGCAAATGTTGGTGCAGATTTGAGGCAATTACGCAACGAATCTGCACCAACATTTGCATATCTGACAGGTAATTCAGACGTTGCAGATATCACAGTGGATTTGCCACAGATTTCAGTTTTTGCATTGCAAAGGCTGAAATCTGCAGTGAAATTCCGCTTCTCCGCAACGTCATGAGCATGCTGCGGAGGGAGAATTCTGCACCGCAGCCTGATTTCCTGCAACGACTGAACTAACTATCCTAAAAATGTATAGAAACAAATGTAAAAAACGGCTGCTGCAGAATTCCACTGCGGACTGTCCGCAGCGCAATTCAACAGCAATTCCGCCACGTCTGAACGTGCCCTTACTCAAACATGTAAAAACTGCACCAAAACCGCTACGTGGTGACAAGGCCTTGGTCAACTTACCTAAATATACAGATACTTGCCTTTGCTGAACTATAAAACTTTTTAAAAAGTTACCTATGTGTTTGTTTTTTTTAAGGTGAAAATCTAAATAGAATATATATAAAAATAAAAAAAAGAGTGGAACAAATTTGACATGGAAGGTTTCCACTTGATTTGCTCTAAGACCCTTTTGTGGGTTGGTAGGATGGAGGACATGGCCTTGAAGAACAACAGTCATTTTTTAAAACATATATACCAACCAAAACACAAAGATGTGCACCATACTGGGTTTGTCATTTGTATTAACCCCCCCCCTACAACACGTTAACAAACCAGGTTATGTTACTGTCCTTTTGGGGCTCAGTCCATTTTAATAATATAAAAACTTTCCAGTAAGCTCAGCATTTGGAAGGAGATTCATCTGGCACAACTGGGTCAATATGCTGGGTCAGTGGAAGATAGTTTGTAGATTGTGGGTAACAGTTCCTGGCATCAATGTAAGAAGCTGGGGCCATTAATATGGCGTGCTCCCCTGGCACAGCATAGTTAATGAACGGTGGCTGTAAGAAATGCCCGGCAGATGGAGCAGCATGCATAAACTGCGCATTTGGTGGACAACCCATGACTTGAAATGCTTGTGGCATATTCATATACAAATTTAGATTTTCAGCTCCCAGACCACAGAGATTTTGTGGACGAGCACCAAGGGATCCACGAGGGGCAGAGTTTGAGCTGGAACTGGAGTGCCTTGAGACGTCAGTAGATGGTCCTGTATCCAAAAGTCGGCTTTGAGGTGCAGGCCCATTGATCTGGGTTTCTTCCTCAGGTCTAAGACATCTGCAGCAGCATACTCCGACAAGAGCACCCACAATGACAAAGCTCACGAATATGGTGCCAACCAGAAGAAAAGGTAAGTACGTAGGCACTACAAGGAAGAGAAAACAAAAGAAGGTTTTGGTTATACTTTTTGTACTTTAAGTGCTACTTCATACAGGGTTTTAGTCTTGTTTTTGTTTTGTTTTTCAAGCAGTTTAAAACATCAAACACCTGCAGTTTTTGAACGTAACGAGCCATTTTTCCTGACATTTTTGAAGGCCTACAGAAGCCTATGGCAAAAACACCATACCTAGAGCAAAGGGCCAGGATCACTGTAGTCACTGCAGAATTTCTTCCACAGTGTTTACGATGTGGGGGAACCCAACCTTAAGCCAGGATCACACACACAGTTTTGGTGCAGTTTTTTTTTAGCCAAAGGCAGCAGTGGATCCAAAAGGAAGGGTATAAAGAAAAGACTGATACATCTTTTTTCTATTGTGTCCACTCCTGTTTTGCTCCAAAAAAACTGTGCCAAAAAGTGCATCAAAAATACATGTATGATCCTGGCCTTACGGCTTTTGAAAAAAACGTCACAAGCCAAAACGTTCTGTATATGAACGCTCTCAGAACGTACAGTAGCATCTAGTCACAGCGCTTTTTTGGGGAAAAAAAAAAAAAGGGGGAGGGATGGTACACGAAAGTTTTTTTCTGACGTATTTTACATCCGTATTCCGTTTTTTGCAATCTGTAATACTTAGCTGATGTTATTCAATGAGGATATTCACATGATTTAAAAACGCAGCATTCACTACTTATTACATATTTGGTCCGTAGGTCATCGGTATTTCAAAAGGGCTGTTTTATGTTATTCAATTCTCTCCCTAGAAGACAGCCCATCAGTAATACAGATCCGTAATACTGATGAAATACGGACGACATACTGATGCAATATCACATTACAGATGTTGATAAATATGCTTTTCTGAAAGAGACCTAACATGCCGCATGAACAGATCCCCAAAAAAAGACTGTTTTGTCATACGAGACCCATTTTAGGCTATGGACACATTCGACGTATACATAGTGTGCATTACCACCGTATACAGCGAACATACACTACAAACGTGGTTTGAACATAGCCATAGGCCAACAATTTTGTATATAAATCAGGAACAGATTATAAAAAAATAAAATGCATCAAAAACTACAAAGACCCAAAAATGTTTGCCACACAAACAATATTCTATGTCCATCATGTACGAGAGTCAGATTTCAGAAAGGTTGTACCTAATAATTTTTTTTACCATGCACACATAAAGACCATATCGTGTGAACCGTCATTACACCAATGCTAATGGGATAAACTGGGTACAAATGGGTCATCTGGCAACGACTTGACCAATGTCCTGATATTTTTTTACTATTGCTCCACTGGTCGTTAAAGGGCCACACACTGCAAGATATCTGCAATGATGCCCATGCACTTTCCTATACAATAACTAAACGCTACAATTGTAGAATTGAATAAGTAACAACTGAAGAAAAAAAAAAGGAGTAAACCAATGTCCTACACCACAACAGCATCAAATACAAACAGTGCAATTGGGGGCTTTACCTGCAGCTGGCATCTCTATAGCTGGCACTCCTTCCCTGAGCATGTCTTCCTGCTCCTCACTAGGGCAAAGACCCTGATCCAACCTGGCCTCAATGGCAGTACAGCAGTACCTTAGACTGCAGGATCCACAACAGTAGGTAGCTTCTACATGGTCATATCGTTCTGGGCACTGAAACCCTGGGTGCCAACTTCCATAGTTATCCGTCCATCCATGGCAGTACTCTCCAAACTGTGCCCAAGAGCTACTCACATGCAGCAACACCAGGATAAACAAAGGCCACATGGTGCAAGCTGAAGAGAAAACTAATTGCTGAGTGCTGCTGTAGGGGGTAGATGAGTTTTATCAGCTGCTGCTATCACCCGCCTTCCCTGTGAGGGAGGGTCAGTCACCTTAGCCCCAGACACCCCCCCCCCCCAATGCCACTTATCATAAAGACATCAACACCACAGAGCTGCCATGGGAAGACTTGTGTATTGCACTTTACACTTCACAACTGGAAAACTGTATCAGGACTTGTCCACACATAACGAATTGCTGCAGAAAATTTCTGTAGCATCTCCGCTTAAACTAGCAGACAATCCGCCACAGAAAAACCGCACGATTTCCTGCATTTTTTACTGCAGTAAATATTGCGCATTTTGCTGCGTTTTTTTCAAGCCTGTGTGATGGTGACATCTTCTCTGAAAAACACAGCAATTCATTCCACTTTCCAAAGCAGTAATTGACATGCCGCGGACCTAAAAATATGCACCGCAAGTGAAGTTCTGGACTGAAATTGTCCTCAGCGTGTGGATGACATTTGTTTGTTTTCACCCACTTTGCTGCTACTGTATTCTGCAGCGTATTTTCCATCCGCAATTCCGGACGGAAAATATGCAGCAATTCCGTTGTGTGGACAAGCCCTCAGGTTACATGCACACATTGCAGAATTTAATGCAGAAAATCTGCATCAAAACCACAGATAAACGCAGGTAAAGTCCACACTAAGGCCCCATACACACGACCGTATATTTCATCCGTAATTACGGACCCATTCATTTCTATTGGCCACGGACACCTTTCAGTGTTTTTACTGACGGGTGTCCGTGCTGAAAAAATGATAGAACCTGTCGTATTCTTGTCAGTAATTACGGCACGGACTCTCCCATAGAAGCCTATGGGCGCTTACGTAAATACGGACGGCTAAGGATGTGCATTCGTAAACCGTCCGTCTTTACAGAAGCATTGCTAGGCAACATGTTGGTGACATCATTTGCAGCCTCCCTCTTTTTTTACAGATCTGTATATACAGATGAATTACGGATGACTATGGATCCGTATTTACAGATAGATGAAAAGACGGTCGTGTGCATGGGGCCTTAGGCCTCATGCACACGGGCGTTCCCCTTAATCATGGCCCGTGATTGCGGCCATGGCCGGCCGCAGGCCTCAGCCCGCATTTTCGGCCCGTTCCCCCATACAAAGTATGAGAGCACAGCCCGTAAAACCCAAAAGATAGAACATGTTCCATCTTTTGCGGTACAGTTCTACAGCCCAGACACCTATCCGTAGCTATGGAGAAAAGTGTCCGCAGCCAATAGAACTGAATGCGTCCGTAATTACAATAAATCAATCAATCGCTTGACACTAAATACGCAGTAGTTTTTCTGCGCAATTCCAGTCGGAAAAGACGCAGTAGGATTTACGCTGTGTGGAAACTGAGAGTCAATATTGAGTTTTTTTATGCGTCTTTAGATGCAGTTTTTACATTTTTATATAGATGTTATTAAGGCCTCGTGCACATGAACGTGTTTTTGAGGCCGAATTCACCCGCAAATCTGCGGGTGAATTGCGGTCCCATTCATTTCTATGGGCCCATGCATTACCTGGGAGCCTGGACCGCAAAAAGATAGGACATGTCCAGGCTCATTGAAATGAATGTACACGGCCATGTGCACGGCCCGTGACTTGCGGGCGGCCCGCGGATGACACTCCGAGGCCGTCCTAGCAGCAAATCACGGGCCGTGTGTATGGGCCCTAAATCTGATTTGCTTGTCTCTTTATGCAGTACACTTTACTGGCACCATGTGCTTTATCATCACAATACATCAATTAACTTGTCTCCAGAGACATGTCCTCCAGATAATAGCATTATTTATGCATGGGTAATCACATGCTCCATAGCTCCACCTATTGTCTGACACCTTCACTACACACTCTAAACCAACACATAGCTCACACCTCAGATACCTGATGATATTAC